>NC_140012.1:34434414-34499561 GCF_964263955.1 Coregonus lavaretus | reverse complement strand
TCTGACATTGCTTGTTCTGATAAAAAAATTTTTTTTTGCATTATGTGTTTGTTGTTTTGTATTGCTAGGTAATATTGCACTGTTGGAGCTAGAAACACAATCATTTCGCTGCACCTGTGATAACATCTGCAATTCTGTGTACAGTCTCCCGAGTGGCGCAGTGGTCTAAGGCACTGCATCGCAGTGCTTGCTGTGCCACTAGAGATCCTGGTACGAATCCAGGCTCTGTCGTAGCCGGCCGCGACCGGGAGACCCATGGGGCCGCGCACAATTGGCCTAGCGTCGTCCAGGGTAGGGGAGGGAATGGCCGGCAGGGATGTAGCTCAGTTGGTAGAGCATGGTGTTTGCACCGCCAGGGTTGTGGGTTTGATTCCCATGGGGGGCCAGTATAAAAAATAATGTATGCACTAACTGTAAGTCGCTCTGGATAAGAGCGTCTGCTAAATGATGTAAATGTAATGTACACGACCAATAAACTTTGATTTGATTTGATGCGTGCCTGCTTGCAAATGTGATTCCATGAGGGATGGTTAGCGTATAGGCCTATGCTAATGTTAACGATCTACAGTGATGTTGACTACTGTGAAGTGGAGCCTTTCCTTTTTTTCTCTCCAAACGTTAAATGATGTGTTCTCTGTGTTCTCTGTGTTACCCTCATTCTCTTCCTCTTTCTCTCTCTTCTCTGGCACCTGCTCTGCTTTCTGGCATTCATCTGAAAACACAGACACCCACACATTTAACCACACACACGCACACACACACATGCACTCTCTCTCTCTCTCTCTCTCTCTCTCTCTCTCTCTCTCTCTCTCTCTCTCTCTCTCTCTCTCTCTCTCTCTCTCTCTCTCTCTCTCTCTCTCTCTCTCTCTCTCTCTCTCTCTCTCTCTCTCTCTCTCTCTCTCTCTCTCTCTCTCTCTCTCTCTCTCTCTCTCTCTCTCTTATCTGACGACAACTGAGATAAGAGAGGTTGTGAATGCACTAAGCAGAAGAGGAGACAAAAAGAGCATTTACGTGTAAACAATTGATTAGAAACAACCCCTCTCATCTTTTTTCTCTCCCCATCGATTGGGGAATTCAATTTGTCCCACGGAATAACATTTCACACTTTATTGTCCCATTCACAAGTCTTCCTGGAATTCCCAACCGTATCTGAGACCCCAATGGAACCCTATTCCCTGTGTAGTCCACTGCATTTGACCAGCGACTTATGGGCCCTGGTCAAACTATATAGGGGTTAGGGTGCCATTTGGGACTCAACTAATAACTCTCTCAGCTCTTTGTCATTATTTGGTGTAATTCATTCATCCCAATTATGATGTACTGATGTAGAAGATCTATAATAGACATAGGCTTAGCTCAATCATGCTCCTTAAAAAAAAAAGGGTTAAAGGTAGATCAAATGCCTGGTACACTCCAGAATTATCAGAAGTCATTCATAAAAGAGATGATGCTTGGGTCAAGGCCAGGAACACAGGCTTAGGCCCAGACTTGCAAGCTTTTAAGCAACTGAGGAATCATTGTGTAAGACAAATCAAATCAAATCAGAAAGGCTAAATCTGATTATTATTAAACTCTCTTTCGGATTGTAATGGGAACCCAGCTAAATTCAGGAAAACTGTCAAATCCCTGAAGGGTTCTACTTCCTCCTCTGGCCCACAACAAATTAATTCAGACACAGGCCTCATTACAGAAAGAAATGCCATCATGGATGCATTTAATCACCATTTTATTTCAGCGGGCAATCTCTTTGAAATAACTTCTAAGCCTATTCATAATGATATTGGCCTGGATGCTAATAGGGGAAACTTGCTGAATGATCAGAGAAATTATAGTCAAAGCTTTTATTTTAGGCTATTTAAAGAAAAATAAGTCCTGGATGCTTTACTAGCAATAGACAACAATAAATCATAGGGGCTGACCATTTGAATCCCGGTCTGCTTAAGTGAGAAGCACCCATCATTATTGGCTCAATAACCCAGATTTTTAATTTAACATTGTTATCAGGAAATATTCCAAAAGTGTGGAAATCAGCTCTTGTCCGTAGTAGTGATCTTAATAACTATAGCCCCATTTCAAGGATTCCTTGTCTTTTTTATCTGAGAAATTTATTTTGAATGTAAACCAATCAGGGTTTAGGTCTGGGCATCGAAGTATTACAGCATCCACATTAGTTGTTAATGATCTTGTCAATGCTTTAGACACTACAATGAAATGTGCTGCTTTGTTATTGGACCTGTCAAAAGCTTTTGATACTGTTGATCATGCTATTTTATTGAATAAGTTGTCCTCGATAGGCCTGAGCTCTGACGCATGTTCATGATTTCATGATTATCTTAGTGACAGAACTCAGGCCATCGTGATTGATGGGGTTAATTTATTGAAATACATAAAGGTGTTCCGCAGGGGTCGATACTAGGACTTGTTCTTTTCACTATTTATATAAATGTTATTTGTCAATATGTTAAAACATTTAAATGTCATCAATATGCGGATGATACTATTATGTACGCAACTGCCCCGACTTCCGACCTGGCTGTGACAAGGCTACAGTCTGATTTAGAAATTGTGCAGGAAGCCCTTACTGATTTAAAACTCGTACTTAATCGGGGCAAAACTAAATACATGTTGTTTTCAAGTTCGATTACATCTTTACTCATCAGATGGTTCTATTATCGAACGAGTCCCTGCATACAACAACTGTACCTTGGCATTTGGATTGACATGATGAATCATTAAAAAACATACAACTGTCCTTGGTATTTGGATTGACATGATGAATCATTAAAAAACATACAACTGTACCTTGGCATTTGGATTGACAATGATGAATCATTAAAAAACATACAACTGTCCTTGGTATTTGGATTGACAATGATGAATCATTAAAAAACATACAACTGTCCTTGGTATTTGGATTGACATGATGAATCATTAAAAAACATACAACTGTACCTTGGCATTTGGATTGACAATGATGAATCATTAAAAAACATACAACTGTCCTTGGTATTTGGATTGACAATGATGAATCATTAAAAAACATACAACTGTCCTTGGTATTTGGATTGACAATGATGAATCATTAAAAAACATACAACTGTCCTTGGTATTTGGATTGACAATGATGAATCATTAAAAAACATACAACTGTCCTTGTTAAGAAACTAAGATTTAAAGTGGGCGTTTTTTTAACAGAAAAACAGATCTTGTCTCTCTCTATTCAGCAGGACGTAGATTGTGCAGTAATCCTTTCTACCTGTTCTTGAGTTTGATGATACTGATTTACAGTGGTCTGCGAAAGTAATCACCCCCCTTGGCATTTTCTATTTTGTTGCCTTACAACCTGGAATTAAAATGGATTTTTGGGGGGTTTGTATCATGTGATTTACACAACATGCCTACCAATTTGAAGATGCAAAATATTTTTTATTGTTAAACAAACAAGAAATAAGACAAAAAAACAGAAACCTTGAGCTTGCATAACTATTCAACCCCCCCAAAGTCAATACTTTGTAGAGCCACCTTTTGCAGCAAATACAGCTGCAAGTCTTTTGGGGTATGTCTCTATAAGCTTGGCACATCTAGCCACGGGGATTGTTGCCCATTCTTCAAGGAAAAACTGCTCCAGCTCCTTCAAGTTGGATGGGTTCCGCTGGTGTACAGCAATCTTTAAGTCATACCACAGATTCTCAGTTGGATTGAGGTCTGAGCTTTGACTAGGCCAATCCAATACATTTACATGTTTCCCCTTAAACCACTCGAGTGTTGCTTTAGCAGTATGCTTAGGGTCATTGTCCTGCTGGAAGGTGAACCTCCGTCCCAGACTCAAATCTCTGTAAGACTGAAACAGGTTTCCCTCAAGAATTTCCCTGTATTTAGCGCCATTCATTATTCCTTCAATTCTGACCAGTTTCCCAGTCCCTGCTGATGAAAAACATCCCCACAGCATGACGCTGCCACCACCATGCTTCACTGTAGGGATGGTGTTCTCGGGGTGATGAGAGGTGTTGGGGTTGCGCCAGACATAGCCAAGACAGTCGTGAAGAGGTTGGTAGCAAGAGGTTGGTCGGGAGAGGTTGTGTTTTCTCTAGCAGGAGGTAAGCTTGGCTTCTTATATGGTGTTGAGTAAAGCTTAAACCATGTATTTAGATCGTAGGTAGGTAGTTGTAGTTAGGTATTGTAGGTAGTTTATTTAGGTAGTTATTTAGGTAGTTATTGTAGGTTTCCGTAGGTAATTATTGTAGGTAAGTATTGTTTACGGCGGAGCCCGGCGATGCACGAGGCTAGCTAGCTAGCGGGTAGCTACTGGTAACGTTTAGCAACGGTGGAGAGTTGTTTCCAATGTTATTTCACGCTTAAGAGTACCTGTAATTAAGCCAGCTAGCTACCTACCATTCAGCCGTTTTTTCTAACCTCATTATCTGAGCCATCAACGTTAGGTAGTTAGTAGCTACTGTACTTAATTACACCTACTGATTGCAGAAGACAAATGTTAGCTGGCGTCGGGTAAGTTTGGCGTTATACATAGCTTGGGCTTTGTCGAGTAAGGCTTAATTATGTATTTAGATTGTAGTTAGGTATTGTAGATAGGCCCGCAGCACGAAGCTAGCTAGCTAGCCATTTTTTTCAAACAAAGTCAACACAGTAGCCATTGCTAGCTAGCCAACACGACCAGCTAACTGTACAGCAGTAGCTAAATACAATATATTTGTGCTAGCTAGCCAACGTTTAATTTTTGCTGCGTTATGAAAGGAACTAGACACGGACACGAATTATCTGTTTAGTGTGTTAACACACTATTGGTAGTTTGTTGTAACCAAGTATTGGTGCTAAACTGTGTGTTATTGGATGCTAGCATGCTAGTTAGCTATGGCGTCATAGTTAGGCATCGTGGGCTGTTGTGGGTAGTTATTGTAGGTTAGCATTGTTTTCGGCGGTGCCGGGTGTAGCACGAAGCTAGCTAGCTAGCCGTTTTTCAAACAAAGTCAACACAGTAGCCATTGCTAGCTAGCCAACACGACCAGCTAACTGTACTGTAGTAGCTAAATACAATATACTTGTGCTAGCTAGCCAACGTTTTAATTATTGCTGCGTTATGAAAGGAACTAGACACGGACACGAATTATCTGTTTAGTGTGTTAACACACTATTGGTAGTTTGTTGTAACCAAGTATTGGTGCTAAACTGTGTGTTATTGGATGCTAGCATGCTAGTTAGCTATGGTGTCATAGTTAGGCATCGTGGGCTGTTGTGGGTAGTTATTGTAGGTTAGCATTGTTTTCGGCGGTGCCGGGTGTAGCACGAAGCTAGCTAGCTATCATTCCGATCTCCTCTGCATTATTGTAGCCATTTGCTACAGCCTGTCAACTATGCCTCTGCCTATCCCTGTTCTCTCCTCTCTGCACAGGCTACACAAACGCCTCACACCGCGTGGCTGCTGCCTCTCTAACCTGGTGGTCCCTGCACGCGCCCCACACCTGGAGTTCCAGGTCTCAGGCAGCCTCTGGAACTGCCGTTCTGCTGCCAACAAAGCTGACTTCATCCCAGCCTATGCTAATCTCCAGTCCCTCGACTTCCTGGCGCTGACGGAAACATGGATTACCACTGAAAACACTGCTACTCCTACTGCTCTCTCCTCGTCTGACCATGTGTTCTCGCATACCCGAGAGCATCTGGTCAGAGGGGTGGTGGCACAGGAATCCTCATCTCTCCCAAGTGGACATTCTCAATTTTTCCCCTAACCCATCTGTTTATCTCCTCATTTGAATTCCATGCTGTCACAGTCACTAGCCCATTTAAGCTTAATATCCTTGTCATCTATTGCCCTCCAGGTTCCCTTGGAGAGTTCATCAATGAGCTTGACGCCTTGATAAGTTCCTTCCCTGAGGATGGCTCACCCCTCACAGTTTTGGGGGATTTCAACCTCCCTATGTCCACATTTGACTCATTTCTCTCTGCCTCCTTCTTTCCACTCCTCTCCTCTTTTGACCTCACCCTCTCACCGTCCCCCCCTACTCACAAGGCAGGCAATACGCTTGACCTCATCTTTACTAGATGCTGCTCTTCTACTAATCTCACTGCAACTCCCCTCCATGTCTCCGACCACTACTTTGTTTCCTTTTCTCTCTCGCTCTCCTCCAACACTACTCACTCTGCCCCTACACAGATGGTAATGCGCCGCCGCAACCTTCGCTCTCTCTCTCCCACTACTCTCTCCTCTTCCATCCTATCATCTCTTCCCTCTGCTCAATCCTTCTCCCTCCAATCTCCTGATTCTGCCTCCTCAACCCTCCTCTCCTCCCTTTCTGCATCCTTTGACTCTCTGTGTCCCCTATCCTCCCGGCCGGCTCGGTCCTCCCCTCCAGCTCCGTGGCTTGATGACTCATTGCGAGCTCACAGAACAGAGCTCCGGGCAGCGGAGCGGAAATGGAAGAAAACTAAACTCCCTGCCGACCTGGCATCTTTTCACTCCCTCCTCTCTACATTTTCTTCATCTGTTTCTGCTGCTAAGGCCACTTTCTACCACTCTAAATTCCAAGCATCTGCCTCTAACCCTAGGAAGCTCTCCTCCCTGCTGAATCCTCCCCCCCCCCCCCCCCCCCCTCCTCTCTCTCTGTGGATGACTTCGTCAACCACTTTGAAAAGAAGGTTGACGACATCCGATCCTCGTTTGTTAAGTCTAATGACACTGCTGGTCCTACTCACACTGCCCTACCCTATGCTTTGACTTCTTTCTCCCCTCTCTCTCCAGATAAAATCCTGCGACTTGTGACTGCAGGCCGCCGAACAACCTGCCCGCTTGACCCCATCCCCTCCTCTCTTCTCCAGACCATCTCCGGTGACCTTCTCCCCTACCTCACTTCGCTGATCAACTCATCCTTGACCGCTGGCCATGTCCCTTCCGTCTTCAAGAGAGCGAGAGTTGCACCCCTTCTCAAAAAACCAACACTCGATCCCACTGATGTCAACAACTACAGACCAGTATCCCTTCTTTCTTTTCTTTCCAAAACTATTGAGCGTGCCGTCTTTAGCCAACTCTCTTGCTATCTCTCTCAGAATGACCTTCTTGATCCAAACCAGTCAGGTTTCAGGACTGGTCATTCAACTGAGACTGCTCTTCTCTGTGTCACGGAGGCTCTCCGCACTGCTAAAGCTAACTCTCTCTCCTCTGCTCTTGTCCTTCTAGACCTGTCTGCTGCCTTTGATACTGTGAACCATCAGATCCTCCTCTCCACCCTCTCCGAGCTGGGCATCTCCGGCGCGGCTCACTCCTGGATTGCGTCCTACATGACCGGTCGCTCCTACCAAGTGGCGTGGCGAGAAGCTGTCTCCGCACCACGTGCTCTCACCACTGGTGTCCCCCAGGGCTCAGTTCTAGGCCCTCTCCTATTCTCCCTATACACCAAGTCACTTGGCTCTGTCATATCCTCACATGGCCTCTCCTATCATTGCTACGCTGACGATACACAACTAACCTTCTCCTTTCCCCCTTCTGATAACCAGGTGGCGAATCGCATCTCTGCATGTCTGGCAGACATATCAGTATGGATGACGGATCACCACCTCAAGCTGAACCCTGGCAAGACGGAGCTGCTCTTCCTCCCGGGGAAGGACTGCCCGTTCCATGATCTCGCCATCACGGTTGACAACTCCGTTGTGTCCTCCTCCCAGAGTGCGAAGAGCCTTGGCGTGACCCTGGACAACACCCTGTCGTTCTCCGCTAACATCAAGGCGGTGACCCGATCCTGCAGGTTCATGCTCTACAACATTCGGAGAGTACGACCCTGCCTTACACAGGAAGCGGCACAGGTCCTAATCCAGGCACTTGTCATCTCCCGTCTGGATTACTGCAACTCGCTGTTGGCTGGCCTCCCTGCCTGTGCCATTAAACCCCTACAACTCATCCAGAATGCCGCAGCCCGTCTGGTGTTCAACCTTCCCAAGTTCTCTCACGTCACCCCCCTCCTCCGCACACTCCACTGGCTTCCAGTTGAAGCTCGCATCCGTTACAAGACCATGGTGCTTGCCTATGGAGCAGTGAGGGGAACGGCACCTCCGTACCTTCGGGCTCTGATCAGTCCCTACACCCAAACGAGGGCATTGCGTTCATCCACCTCTGGCCTGCTGGCTCCCCTTCCTCTGCGGAAGCATAGTTCCCGCTCAGCCCAGTCAAAACTGTTCGCTGCTCTGGCACCCCAATGGTGGAACAAGCTCCCTCACGACGCCAGGACAGCGGAGTCACTCACCACCTTCCGGAGACATTTGAAACCCCACCTCTTTAAGGAATACCTGGGATAGGATAAAGTAATCCTTCTACCCCCCCCCCCCCCCCAAAAAAAAAAGAAAGATAAAAAAAAAAAAAAAAAAAAAAAAAAGTGTAAAGTGGTTTTCCCACTGGCTATAGGGTGAATGCACCAATTTGTAAGTCGCTCTGGATAAGAGCGTCTGCTAAATGACGTAAATGTGCCCTTGAGCAAGGCACTTAACCCTAATTGCTCCTGTAAGTCGCTCTGGATAAGAGCGTCTGCTAAATGACTAAAATGTAAATGTAATGTAAATGTTTTCCTTGAAGGCCAAAAAGCTCAATTTTAGTCTCATCTGACCAGAGTACCTTCTTCCATATGTTTGGGGAGTCTCCCACATGCCTTTTGGTGAACATCAAACTGGCCACTCTTCCGTAAAGCTCAGCTCTGTGGAGTGTACGGCTTAAAGTAGTCCTATGGACAGATAATCCAATCTCCGCTGTGGAGCTTTGCAGCTCCCTCAGGGTTATCTTCATAGCAAAGGTGGTGAATACATATGCACGCACCACTTTTCTGTTATTTATTTTTTAGAATTTTTTGGAACAAGTTATTTTTTTCATTCCACTTCACCAATTTGGACTATTTTGTGTATGTCCATTACATGAAATCCAAATAAAAATCCATTTAAATTACAGGTTGTAATGCAACAAAATACGAAAAATGCCAAAGGGGAGGAATGCTTTTGAAAGGTACTGTATCAAGTGCAGCTGTCTCTACTCTTAAACCCTTGGATGCCTTTTTTCATAGAACCCTTCATTTTATCGCAGGAGACAGTTTCATTACTCATCACTGTATTCTTTACCAAAAGTTTGGCTGGACCTCTTTGAAGTCATGTAGATCACATCATTATGTTCGTTTTGTTTACAAAGCCCTGCTCCACAAACTTCCAACTTACCTAACATCACTGTTAAGATTTAAAATAACAAGTTATCAAACCCGTTCACAGGGATGTTAACTCTGGAGGCTCCTTTGGTGTCTACAGTCGTGGTCAAACGTTTGGAGAATGACACAAATACTAATTTTCACAAAGTCTGCTGCCTCAGTTTTGATTATGACAATTTGCATATACTACATAATGTCATGAAGAGTGATCAGATGAATAGCAATTAATTGCAAAGTCCCTCTTTGCCATAAAAATGAACTTCATCCCCCAAAAACATTTCCACTGCATTTCAGCCCTGCCACAAAAGGACCAGCTGACATCATGTCAGTGATTCTCTCATTAACACAGGTGAGAGTGTTGACGAGGACAAGGCTGGAGATCCCTCTGTCATGCTGATTGAGTTAGAATAACAGACTTGATTCTTTAAAAGGAGGGTGGTGCTTGAAATAAATGTTAAAAATAAAATGTTAGTCATTTAGCAGACGCTCTTATTCAGAGCGACTTACAGGAGCAATTAGGGTTAAGTGCCTTGCTCAAGAGCACATCGACAGATTTTTCACCTAGTTGGCTCGGGGATTAGAACCAGCGACCCTTCGGTTACTGGCACAACACTCTTAACCACTAAGCTACCTGCTGAAATCATTGTTCTTCCTCTGTTAACCATGGTTACCTGCAAGGAAACACGTGCCGTCATCATTGCTTTGCACAAAAAGGGCTTCACAGGCAACGATATTGCTGCTAGTAAGATTGCACCTAAATCAACCATTTATCGGATCATCAAGAACTTCAAAGGAGGGAGGTTCAATTGTTGTGAAAAAGTCATCAGGGCGCCCAAGAAAGTCCATCATGCACCAGGACCGTCTCCTAAAGTTGATTCAGCTGCGGGATCGGGGCACCACAAGTGCAGAGCTTGCTCAGGAATGGCAGCAGGCAGGTGTGAGTGCATCTGCACGCACAGTGAGGCAAATACTTTTTGAGGATTTGCCTGGTGTCAAGAAGGGCAGCAAAGAAGCCATTTCTCTCCAGGAAAAACATCAGGGACAGACTGATATTCTGCAAAAGTACAAGGATTGGACTACTGAGGACTGGGGTAAAGTCATTTTCTCGAATAAATCCCCTTTCTGATTGTTTGGGGCATCCGGAAAACACCTTGTCCAGAGAAGACAAGGTGAGCGCTACCATCAGTCCTGTGTCATGCCAACAGTAAAGCTGAGACCATTCATGTGTGGGGTTGCTTCTCAGCCAAGGGAGTGGGCTCACTCACAATTTTGCCTAAGAACACAGCCATGAATAAAGAATGGTACCAACACATCCTCCGAAAGCAACTTCTCCCAACCATCGAAGAACAGTTTGGTGACGACCAATACCTTTTCCAGCATGAAGTAGCACCTTGCCATAAGGCAAAAGTGATATCTAAGTAGCTCGGGGAACAAAACATCGGAATTTTGAGTCCATGGCCAGGAAACTCCCCAGACCTTAATCCCATTGAGAACTTGTTGTCGATCCTCAAGAGGCCGGTGGACAAACAAAAACCCACAGATTCTGACAAACTCCAAGCATTGATTATGCAAGAATGGGCTGCCATCAGTCAGGATGTGGCCCAGAAGTTAATTGACAGCATGCCAGGGCAGATTGCAGAGGTCTTGAAAAGAAGGGTCAACACTACAAATATTGACTCTTTGCATAAACTTAATGTAATTGTCAATAAAAGCCTTTGACACTTATGGAATGCTTGTAATTATACTTCAGTATACCATAGTAACATCTGACAAAAATATCTCATAACACTGAAGCAGCGAACTTTGTGAAAATTTGTATTTGTGTCATTCTCATAACTTTTGACCACGACTGTATGCTTTCAGTGTATGCTATCAAAATGGTTTATTTTGCTATATGCTATATACTCCAAGTAGGCCAGAATAGACTGATAAGAATGCTTGGATTCGGTGGACTGAAATAGGGTACATACATTTTGAGAATATAATTAGAAGAGAATGTCCTGCCCTGTTTTTCATCAATTCACCCATTCTCCCCCTTTCTCCCTTATCATACGTTTACTTAATTTATTAAATCTGTTATATGTGTGAAATTAGTTTAGTTATAGGTTACGTTTAGTTTTGAGGCAATTATCGGGGTGATTATCATCTGGACAAGGCACCTTCAACTATCAGGAGAAGAAGCAGAGCAGGCCCTACTGTCGGAAGAAGGAGGGGTAACGGGGGAAGACAATTCCAAAAATGACATGCCCTTCTAAAACGGGTTATAACTCCAGTTCTGTTTGTAATGTTAAGATTCTAACAATAACAGTGTGTTATATAGACTTATTTAGGAAAGGTCAAGGATGGAGGGGGGGCATGACTTTAAAAATGGCAGAGTAATACATTTTCTTAATTAATGAGCAGTCCAAATGACTGCTTTAGCGGTTCCAGTGTTAAACAGGTTCTAATATGGTAAATATGACAAGTTTCTCCAAGCATGTACCAGGGGTTCTCAATAATGTTACAATGATCTTTTAAATTACGGAAATGTTAAGACAAAACTGTGACCTTGTGCTGGATTCAATGTCGCGGAAGTAACGCGGAAGATCCATGCTAAAATGCAAAGGTAATTTCCGATTGAGTCGCTATATGCAGCGTTTACCGTGAATCCAGTCTCCGCAAACGTGGGAACATTGCCATTAAATTTCAATCGAGCTATAAAGAGGATCTTCCGCGATACTTCTGTGATACAGATTGAATCCAGCCCCTTACCTAACTACATGTGAGTTGGAGATAAGTTCGACCCTTAATACGAAAACACAGAAGCAAGCTCTGTTTTAAGCTCTACCATGTCCTCTTTTAACACCTTTCTGGTAGATACTGTAGGACCTTGAGAGTGAAAATACAAGAGAACCACTGGACAGAAGCAGATGACTCATGACAACAGAGTTTATATGGTATTACGGTCCAGTGTGGCTCAGTTGGTGGAACATGGCCAGGGTTGTGTGTTTGATTCCCTTGGAGGGCCAGTACAAAAAAAGTATGAAAAAGTATGCACCACTACTGTGAGTTGTTCTGGAAAATAATGTTTGATGAAAATGTAAGGTACAAAGAAGGAAAACAATGTACCTAAAAAAATTTATGCTCAATGTTTAGATGGAAACTTGTTCCAAGTCAAAAGTTATCCTACATAACTCAAAAAAGTATGTTTATATGATCATCTATTGTGTCATAAAGTGTATATTGTAGTGTCTCAATAATATGGTGAAATACCCTCTCCAAAAACAACCTTTCAGACATTCGGCACTATCATAAATAACAGTGGTCAAGGGTGTAGGCCAGATACCGGACCTCTTTCCTGTGTGTGTGAGTGTGTGGAGCATGTGCGCCTGACCTCTCCATGGGGCATCATTTACGAAGACAAAGATAGAGCAGCTTGAACATGAACCAGCTAGTAGGTGAGGAAATACACTGCATTCACAACTCTCAAAAAGGCATAAAGTATCATGCTGGTTTAAACATTTATCTTAGTATTTTTTTTATACTTTACCTCTGCTACAAGGCCTTCAAAATCAATTATATGTTCCTTTTAGCGAGGTGGAAGAAGATACTGGGGGGGGGGGGGGGGGGTTCCCTCATATCGGGGGGGGGAGGGGGGGGGGTGGTTTCCCTCATATGCATAGTTCTACTGTATTTCCATTTCACCAACTGAACTGAAGAAAGCGATGCTATTTGGAGTCACATAGGATTTTGCTTTGGCATTCTCTTTCCGCTATAGTATTGCAGGTAATCCCAAGTCTATCCTGAAACATGCAGGCAGTCTACAACACGAAAACCCGACATCAGAGATGAGAGTCAGGGAGATACAGACACGCAAAGAGAAACGGAGACACCAAAGGCAGACTCTTCAAGGTTTCCATTTAAAGATACATGGGTATGAATCTAACATGAAACTAGGGCTGCGTCCCAAATGGCACCGTATTCCCTATACAACACCCATTCTAGGAATTCTATTTCAAAAGACTCTTCACCATCATCGTCATCATTCCATATGAACAATGAACTCTTTGTTGTTTCACTATGTTCATATTTCTCTCTGCTTAAAGTGAATATTGTATCTGGCATATTTACAATATAGCATAATGCAGGGTGTGAAGAATACATAACAAAGACCACCAGTGGATAATGTATTCATCGGGATACCTGGCAGTTGTCTCCAGAAGCTTCAATACATACAGAACAGTACTGCCAGGATCCTGATGAGAGTGAGGAAACACCATCACATCACCCCCATCCTGGCATCTCTGCACTGGCTCCCCGTCTTGATCCGGATTGAATTCAAAACCCTCCTGCTGAGTTTCCTGTGTATTCGAAGCAATGCCCCTTCTTATCTAAAAATTGCTCTCCCTCCGTAACCCCACCTGCACCCTCAGGTCAAACAATAGCCTGCTCCTCCACGCCCCCAGGACCAAGCTCCGCTCCTTGGGGGATTGGGTTTTCAGCTCGACCTCCCCAGCCTCTGGAATGCCCTCCCGGACCACCTGAAGGCACCACAGACTCTGGGCTCCTTAAAAACGGGCCTAAAGACCTTTGTCTTGAAATCAAATCAAATGTATTTGGTCACATACACAGATTTGCATATGTTATCGCATTTACAGCGAAATGCTTGTGTTTCCAGCTCCAACAGTGCAGTAATACCTAGCAAAAATAAATAAATACACACATAGGATGAGCCATGACTAGAATACAGAATATATATATATATAAAGCGGGTGAACCAGTACGTAAACATTTGATCAGTGTTCGATGACTATGTACATAGGACAACAGTCTCTAAAGTGCAGGGTAGAGTACAGGGTGGTAGCCGGCTAGAACAGTGACTAAGTTTGAGGGCAGGGTACTGGGCAGAGGCCGGCTAGTGGTGACTGTTTAACAGTCAGATGGACTGGAGATATAAGCTGTTTATCAGTCGCTCAGTTCCAGCTTTGATGCACCTGTACTGTCTCCACCTTTAAGATGGTAGCTGGGTGAACAGGCCGTGGCTCGGGTGGCTGAGGTCCTTGATGATCTTCTTGGCCTTCCTGTGACATCGGGGGTTGTAGATGTCCTGGATGGCAGGCAGTGTGCCCCCGGTGATGTGTTGGGCTGACTGCACCACCATCTGGAGAGACCTGCGTTTGCGGAAAGTGCAATTGCCGTACCAGGTTGTGATACAGCCCGACAAGATGCCCTCAGTGGTGCATCTATAGAAGTTTGTGAGTGTCTTATGGGCCAAGCCTAAATTCTTCAGCCTCCTGAGGTTGAATAGGCACTTTTGCGCCTTCTTCACGACACTGTCTGTGTGAAGGGACCATTTCAGGTTGTCAGTTATGTGCACACCGAGGAACTTGAAGCTTTTGACCCTCTCCACTGCGGTCCCGTCTATGTGGATGGGGGAGTGCTCTCTCTGCTGTCTCCTGTAGTCCACGATCAGCTCATCATTGTTGGTAATCAGGCCTACCACTGTTGTGTTGTCAGCAAACTTGAGACGTGGGTGGCCATGCAGTCATGGGTGAACAGGGAGTAAAAGAGGGGGCTGAGCACCCACCCCTGTGGGTCCTCCATGTTGAGGATCAGGAGGTGTTGTTGCCTACCTTCACCACTTGGGGTCGGCCTGTCAGGAATTCCAGGACCCAATTGCACAGGGAGGGGTTCAGACCCAGGGCCATGAGCTTAGTGATGAGCTTGGCACTATGGTGTTGAAAGCTGAGCTGTAGTTGATGAACAGGATTCTTACATAGGTTTCTCTTGTCCAGATGGGATAGGGCAGTGTGCAGTGCAATGGCGATTGCTTCGTCCGTGGATCTGTTTGGGCGATATGCAAATTGTAGTGGGTCTAGGGTGTCGGGAAAGGTGGAGGTGATATGGTCCTTAACTAGCTTCTCAAAGCACTTCATGATGAGAGAAGTTAGTGCTACGGGGTGATAGTAATTTAGTTCAGTTACCTTCGCTTTCTTGGGTACAGGAACAATGATGGACATCTTGAAGCAAGTGGGGACAACAGACTGGGATATGGAGAGATTGAATAGGTCGGTAAACACTCCAGCCAGCTGGTCTGCACATTCTCTGAGGACGCGGTTTGGGATGCCTTCTAGGCCGACAGCCTTGCCAGAATTAACACGCTTAATTTACTTACTCAAATTGGCCATGGAGAACCATTTTGTTCTGTTGACAGCTGTGTTTCTTGGTGTCCTTTGTAGCATTAGCTGTGTTCTTTGTCTCAGTTTCCCTGTCTAGTTGTGCCCATTTTTCTTGTAAAAAAATTATAAAACATTTTGCACTTAGGCATAATGGGACCCATGTTGACTCAAAAAGTTGACTCAAGTTTCCCAAAAAGCACCTGGATGATCATCAAGACTCTTGGAAGAATGTTTATAACTTTTTGGACGACATGGGTCCCATTATGCCTGGCGAAAACCAAATACTGCATTCCACAGTAAGAACCTCATACCAACGGTCAGTGTGATGGTTTGGGGATCCTTTGCTGCCTCATGACCTAGACGACTTGCCTTAATAGAAGGAACCGTGAATTATGCTCTGTATCAGAGAATTCTACAGGAGAATGTCAGGCCCTCTGTCTGTGAGCTGAAGCTGAAGCGCATCTGGGTCATGCAGCAAGACAATGATCCAAAACACACAATCAAGTCTACATGAAAATGGCTTAAAAGCAACAAATTATACGTTTTGGAATGGCCTAGTCAAAGTCCAGACCTAATCCCAATTGAGATGTTGTGACAGGACTTAAAATGAGCAGTTCATGCTTGAAAACCCACAAATGTCGCTGAGTTAAAGCAGTTCTGCATGGAAGAATGGGGCAAAATTGAAGATCTGATAACATTCAGTATAACAAATATGCAAAAGTAGAGAAAATTAGAAAGGGGACACATACTTTTTCAAGGCACTGTACATTTTTGCTCTGTCTCTATGCACACTCACAGGACTCTATGCAATCACACACACTGACATTCCAACACACCCATAACATCCACACACATTTACAGTGCATTCGGAAAGTATTAAGAACCATTGACTTTTTCCAAATATTGTCACATTACAGACTTTTTCTAAAATGGATTAAATTGATTTTTTTAATGACAATTACATAAGTATTTAGACCCTTTACTCAGTACTTTGTTGAAGCACCTTTGGCAGCAATCACAGTCCCGAGTCTTCTTGGGTATGACGCTACAAGCTTGGCACATCTGTATTTGGGGAGTTTCTCCCATTCTTCTCTGCAGATCCTCTCAATCTCTGTCAGGTTGGATGGGGAGTGTTGCTGCACAGCTATTTTCAAGCCGGCTGCCATCCGATGAGGCGCAGCGAGGGAACAGGACGAGGAGGTGGAGCCAGGGGACAGGTGGCGACGGGCATGGAGGAGGGACACATGGAATGTGGGATGCACCACATGGTGGGAGGAAGTTGCAGGCGGTAGGCCACTGGGTTGACTCGCCGGACAACTCTAAATGGCCCGACGAACCGGGGGGACAGCATCCTGGACTCCATGCGGAGGGGAAGATCCCGCGTGGAGAGCCACACCCTCTGTCCCGGGCAAAAGACCGGGGCCGGGTGACGCCTGAGGTTGGCCTGATGTTGAGACCTGACCGAGGCCCACTTAAGTGCCGCTCGTACCTGCCTCCAGGTGCGGCGACATCGACTGATGTGGGACTGACCGGACCTCCGCCTCCTCCACTTGCTTGGGGAATAGGGGGGGTTGGTACCCGTATTGGCACTGGAAGGGGGACAGGCCGGTGGACGAGCAGAGAAGGGTTTTGTGGACGCACTCCGCCCTCGCCAGTCGCTAACTCCACGTAGCTGGGCTGCTGGAGGCGTATCACCTCAGCACCCCCTCCAGATCCTGGTTGAGCAGAGAAGGGTGTTGTGGGCGTACTCCGCCCTCGCCAGTCGCTAACTCCACGTAGCTGGGCTGCTGGAGGTGTATCACCCTCCAGATCCTGGTTGACGCGCTCCGCCTGCCCGTTTGACTGGGGATGGAAGCCGGAAGACAAGCTGACGGAGGCACCGAGGAAGGTGGCGAACGCCTTCCAGAACCTGGAGGCGAACAGAGGGCCCCGATCCAACACCACATCTTGGGGAAGGCCATGCACCACCAACTGGGCCATCTCCCGGACAACGGGAGTTTGGGAAGGGGAATTAAGTGGGCAGCCTTCAAGAACTGGTCCACCACGACCAGGATGACTGTGTATCCATCAGAGCGGGGTAGGGCGGAAATTAAATCCTGCGAGATGTGGGACCAGGGGTGCTTGGGGACAGGCAGGGGTCGGAGCAGCCCTGCCACTGGCTGATGTGAGCTCTTCATGCACGCCCACACCGGGCATGCAGCCACTAAGGCGCGTGTATGCCCCTCAGCAGATGGCCACCAGAACCTCCTACGCAGGAACTTCAACGTCCTGGCGCCCCCGGATGGCTGGTGACCTCCGCCTGGTTCGGGCTCCCGCCGTAGCGCTGCTCTGACCAGCCTATCAATTCCCCACGAAACTGGGGCAGAAATCAGGGCATTGGGGACAATGGGGTCGTCCCTCTGCACTAGGTCCACGGGGTAACTGCCGGGAGAGCGCGTCAGGCTTGGTGTTCTTCGACCCCGGACGGTATGAGATGGTGAACCGGAACCTGGTGAAGAACAACGCTCACCTGGCCTGGCGCAAGTTGAGCCTCTTGGCCCCCTGAATGTAGGCTAAGTTCTTGTGGTCAGGCCATACGACGAGTGGATGGGCAGCCCCCTCTAGTCAATGCCTCCACTCCCCCAGGATGAGCTTGACCGCTAGCAGCTCACGGTTCCCCACGTCGTAATCCCGCTCCACCGGGGACAGCCGACAGGAGAAAAATGCGCAGGGTAGAGTCTTACCATCCGTGAGGAACCGTTGGGACAGGATTGCTCCCACCGCAACGTCTGAAGCATCCACCTCCACAATGAACGGCAGGGACGGATCAGGATGTCAGAAGACCGGGGCCGATGTAAAGTGCCACTTAAGCACATCAAATGCGTTTCCGGGGTCCAGACGAAGGAGTGTACACTTGTCTGGGTGCTGGCTGTCAGGTCTGGGCTGACAGCCACGTCTGGGCTGGTGACGGAGTCTGTAGCCGCCGTCCTCCCGGTGGCAACTGCCACTAGGGCGGTAGGCGGATTGGAGTGCGGGACCTGGGGAAGAGTTGAGGACTGGTAGGTGGTCTGGCACGGTGGTTTGGGCTGATGAGTGGTCGGTAGAGACTGGAACAGGACGGGGGCGGAGCCTCCCTCCAGGACGAACCACCCCGTGGACCAGTCTATCCGGGGTTTGTGGGCGACCAGCCAGGGGTGCCCGGGGACAAGGGGACACTCCGGAGAGTCCACAATGAAAAACTGGATATCCTCCCATAGCCCCCCCCCCGCCACCCGGACACGCACAGGGACAGTGCGCCGGGTGATGAAACCCGACCTCAACGACCGGCCGTCCAGGCCCATCACCTGAACCAGCTCGGAGAGGGAGTTTAACGAAACGCTCCACCCTTGGACCACTCCCGCGTCCATCAGGTTTCCCTCGGCACCAGAATCCACCAGTGCATGTGCCCGACACACAGCGCAGGCCCACTGAACCCTAACGGGAGTCTCTAGAGTTGGGGTTTCGGTTCCGGGTCGCTAGCACCCCTCCTGATACTAGCAAGCCCTCCTGTTTCCCGGCTTCTCCGGGCATGAGTCGCAGTAGTGACCTGCCTGGCCGCAGTACAGGCAATGTCCCTGGCGCAGATGCCTCTGCCTCTCCATCCTGGACAAGCACGCCGCCCCCAGCTGCATAGCCTCCTCCTGAGGCGTCTCCTCCCTGAATAGGTGGAAAGCCTCCGGGTTGATAGGGGGACGCGGAGGCGCGCCTTGCGTCATCCCTCTCTCATGCGCCCTCTCACGATGCCGATTGTCTACCCACACTGAGAGTTCGACGAGGCCGTCCAGTTGCTCAGGCAGCTCCCTGAAGGAGAATTTGTCCATCAACCCCTCCGATAGCCCCTGGGCGTAAAGGACGACCAGGACGGCCTCCTCCCATCCTGCCACTCAAGCCTGTGTCCGGAACTCCACGGAGTAGTCCGTCACCAAAACGGTCACCCTGCCGACAGGCCGTGAGCCGCCTCCCGGCCTCGTGCCCCGACACCACCCGAGAGGTGTCGAACACCTTGCGTAGCTCCCGGGTGAATTGGTAGGAGTCGAAGCACGTTGGAGTTTGGCTCTCCCACTCCGTGGTAGCCCAGGAAAGGGCCCGACCCATCAACAGAGTGATGATGTGGCCACCTGGCCATGCTCCGTCGGGAACGAGGAGGGTTGTAGGCTGAATACCAGGAAACACTGGGTGAGGAATTCCCTGCAGCCCTCTGAACGTCCATCATACTTCTCCGGCAGTGATAGGCGAGGTTCCCGAGATGTCGCAGGTGAGACTGGAGACGCCGCTGCCATGGCTTCCGCTCCGCCGGCTGCCGGGGAAGGTCGGGTGTCCACCCGGCTCTGCATGAAGATCGTCAGCTGGCGGAGATTCTCTGTGATCTGCTGTGATCGTGTTGGTTCAGCATAGCTCCTTGTGTTGCCAATGCGCTCCGATACTATGCTGCCTCCTCTGGGTCCATATTGGCTCAGTTTTCTGAAAGGGTTGGTGTGAGGTGTGACCCAGGTGCGGTGCAGGATATACAGTAGGCAGTAGGCAGAGATGGTGAAAAAATGATATTTACTGGTGGTCCCGAAGCCAAAATACAAAATAACGTACTTATCACGATAAAAGAAAGGCTGAGCAAATAAGTCTCTAAAAACCGGCTGAGAGCCCAAATACGAAATACTCCCTAAGACTGAAACAAATAACGAAACAGGGAGAACACTTCTCAAGTACCTGTACATAGATCTCCGATCAGATACTGAGTAGTACTGCTGGACATAGAGAAACTAGCAGAGAAAACTGAGCAAGGGAACATAGGGAAGTAAGGGCATACAGTGTTTCAAAAAATTCTACAAAATAAATAACGGAAAAGTGGTGAGCACACATTTTTTTGAATTTTTTTAAACAAGTAATTTTTTTCATTTCACTTCACCAATTTGGACTATTTTGTGTATGTCCATTACATGAAATCCAAATAAAAATCAATTTAAATTACAAGTTGAAATGCAACAAAATAGGGAAAAACGCCAAGGGGTATGTATTCCCCCCCTTTGCTGTGAAGCCCCAAAATAAGATCTGGTTCAACCAATTACCTTCAGAAGTCCACCTGTGTGCAATCTAAGTGTCACATGATCTGTCACATGATCTCAGTATATATACACCTGTTCTGAAAGGCCCCAGAGTCTGCAACACCACTAAGCAAGGGGCACCACCAAGCAAGCGGCACCATGAAGACGAAGGAGCTCTCCAAACAGGTCAGGGACAAAGTTGTGGAGAAGTACAGATCAGGGTTGGGTTCTAAAAAAATATCCGAAACTTTGAACATCCCACGGAGCACCATTAAATCCATTATTAAAACATTGAAAGAAAATGGCACCACAACAAACCTGCCAAGAGAGGGCCGCCCACCAAAACTCACGGACCAGGCAAGGAGGGCATTAATCAGTGAGGCAACAAAGAGACCAAAGATAACCCTGAAGGAGCTGCAAAGCTCCACAACAGAGATTGGATTATCTGTCCATACTTTAAGCCGTACACTCCACAGAGCTGGGCTTTACGGAAGAGTGGCCAGAAAAAAGACACTGCTTAAAGAAACAAATAAGCAAACACGTTTGGTGTTCGTCAAAAGGCATGTGGGAGACTCCCCAAATATATGGAAGAAGGTACTCTGGTCAGATGAGACTAAAATTGAGCTTTTGGGCCATCAAGGAAAACGCTATGTCTGGCGCAAACCCAACACATCTCATCACCCCGAGAACATCATCCCCACAGTGAAGCATGGTGGTGGCAGCATCATGCTGTGGGGATGTTTTTCATCGGCAGAGACTGGGAAACTGGTCAGAATTGAAGGAATGATGGATGGCGCTAAATACAGGGACATTTTCGAGGGAATCCTGTTTCAGTCTTCCAAAGATTTGAGACTGGGACAGAGGTTCACCTTCCAAATTCATAGATTAGGGCCTAATTAAATGTTTATCAATTGACAGATTTCCTCATATGAACTGTAAATCAATGACATTGTTGCATGTTGCATTTATGTTTTTGTTCAGTATAATTACGTTTCTTGGACACAAATATAACCCCTTTTTTTGTTGGCACGAAACTACCTCCATACTTCCATAAAAATGTTTAACCGGTACCAGGTTACCTTCAGATGAGTCCAGTGACACTTGTGCAAAATGGACAACACCATCATGTTCTTGAGAGTCTTCCCTTTCCATAATGAGGTCATATTATTTGTTGCCCAAACGGTTTGGACGCTACAGAGAGAAGTTGGGACATCAGCGTTACCGACTTCAGACGAGTCCGGCTTGTGGGGATCGCAGAGCAAAACGAAGAACACCATTACGTTCATGAGAGTCTCATCTACAGTAACAGTCAAAAGTTTGGACACACCTACTCATTCAAGGGTTTTTCTTAATGTTTTACTATTTTCTACATTGTAGAGTAATAGTGAAGACATCAAAACTATGAAATAACACATATGGAATCATGTATGACCCAAAGAAGTGTTAAACAAATAAAATAAAAATACATATATTGAGATTCTTCAAATCAAATCAATTTTTATTTGTCACATGTGCCGAATACAAAAGGTCTTACAGTGAAATGCTTACTTACAAGCCCTTAAACACCAATGCAGTTTTAAGAAAGAATAACAAAAAAATACCAAAAAACATTAAATAAAAAAATTATAAGAAATAAAAGTAACAAATAATTAAAGAACAGCAGTAAAATAACAGTAGCGAGGCTATATACAGGAGGTACTGGTACCGAGTCAATGTACGGGGGCACCGGTTAGTCAAGGTAATTGAAGTAATATGTACATGTAGGTAGAGTTATTAAAGTGACTATGAATAGATAATAAAATAAGTAGCAGCAGCGTAAAAGAGGGGGGGGCAATGCAAACTGTCTGAGTAGCCATTTGAATAAATGTTCAGGAGTAATATAATAATAATATAATGTGCCATTTAGCAGACGCTTTTATCCAAAGCAACTTACAGTCATGCGTGCATACATGTTTTTTTTTTTGTGTATGGGTGGTCCCGGGGATCAAACCCACTACCTTGGCGTTACAAGCGCCGTGCTCTACCAGCTGAGCTACAGAGGACCATGGCTTGGGTGTAGAAGCTGTTTAGAAGCCTCTTGGAAGCCTCTTGGACCTAGACTTGGTGCTCCGGTACCGCTTGCCGTGTGGTAGCAGAGAGAACAGTCTATGACTAGGGTGGCTGGAGTCTGACAATTTTTAGGGCCTTCCTCTGACACCGCCTGGTATAGAGGTCCTGGATGGCAGGAAGCTTGGTCCCAGTGATGTGATGGGCCGTAAGCACTACCCTCTGTAGTGCCTTGTGGTTGGAAGCCGAGCAGTTGCCATACCAGGCAGTGATGCAATCAGTCAGGATGCTCTAGCCACCCTTTGCCTTGATGACAGCTTTGCACACTCTTGGTATTCTCTCAACCAGCTTCATTGGAATGAATTTTAATTAACAGGTGTGCCTTCTTCAAAGTTAATTTGTGGAATTTCTTTCTTTCTTAATGCATTTGAGCCAATCAGTTGTATTGGGACAAGGTAGGGGGGGTATACAGAAGATAGCCCTATTTGGTAAAAGACAGAGTCCATGTTATAGCAGGAACAGATCAAATAACCAAAGAGAAATGACAGTCCGTCATTACTTTAAGACATGAAGGTCAGTCAATGTGGAACATTTCAAGAACTTTGAACGTTTCTTCAAGTGCAGTCGCAAAAACTATTAAGAGCTATGATGAAACTGGCTCTCATGTGGACCACCACAGGAATGGAAGACCCAGAGTTACCTCTGCTGCAGAGGATAAGTTCATTAGAGTTACCAGCCTCAGAAATAGCAGCCAAAATAAATGATTCACAGAGTTCAAGATCAACTGTTTAGAGGGGACTGTGTGAATCAGGCCTTGATGGTCGAATTGCTGCAAAGAAACCACTACTAGGACACCAATAAGAAGAAGAGACCTGCTTGGGCCAAGAAACACGAGCAATGGACATTAGACCGGTGGAGATGTATCCTTTGGTCTGGAGTCCAAATTTGAGATTTTTGGTTCCAACCGCCGTATCTTTGTGAGACGTGGTGTGGGTGAATGGATGATCTCTGCATGTGTAGGGCGGCAGGTAGCTTACTGGTTAAGAGCGTTGTGCCAGTAACCAAAAGGTCGTTGGTTCTAATCCCTGAGCCGACTAGGTGAAAATCTGTCAATGTGCCCTTGAGCAAGGCACTTAACCCTAGTTGCTCCTGTAAGTCGCTCTGGATAAGAGCGTCTGATAAATGACTAAAATGTAATGTAAATGTATATCCCACCGTAAAGCATGGAGGAGGAGGTGTTATGCTGGTGACACTGTCCGTGATTTATTTAGAATTCAAGGCACACTTAACCAGCATGGCTACCACAGCATTCTGCAGCGATACGCCATCCTATCTGGTTTGGGCTAAGTGGGACTATCATTTGTTTTTCAACAGGACAATGACCCAACACACCTCCAGGCTGTGTAGGGGCTATTTTACCAAGAAGGAGAGTGATGGAGTGCTGCATCAGATGACCTGTTCTCCACAATCCCCTGACCTCAACCCATTTGAGATGGTTTGGGATGAGTCGGACCGCAGAGTGAAGGAAAAACAGCCAACAAGTGCTCAGCATATGTGTGAACTCCTTCAAGACTGTTGGAAAATAAATCCAGGTGAAGCTGGTTGAGAGACTGCCAAGAGTGTGCAAAGCTGTCATCAAGGCAAAGGTTGGCTATTTGAAGAATCTCAAATATTCAATATATTTTGATTTGTTTAACACTTTTTTGGTTACTACATGATTCCATATGTGTTATTTCATAGTTTTGATGTCTTCACTATTATTCTACAATGTAAAAAATAGTAAAAATAAAGAAAAACCCTTGAATGAGTAGGTGTGTCCAAACTTTTGACTGGTAGTGTATATTAGTTAGTACACCAAACCGATCTAATGTTACAGATTTGTTCGCGAGAAGACCGGTTTTTGCAATGTCTCCTGGTCTGACAATCAGCGCTGTAGCTCTGCCACTTTCCACAGCAGATGCGGAAGGCCGATACAGGCGGAAGCGGTGGATTGAGATGAAGCCCATGCAAAGAGACATCTCCAGCTTAAATTGACGGATTTTCATGGGGATTTTTTTATTATGTTAATTTGATTTACGCACAGACTGCGTCAATAGACTCTTATGATTTAGGCTTAGATTTAGTGTTTAGGGTTTGGTGTTAAGGTTAGGGTTAGGGTTAAGGTTAGGTTAAGTGTGTGTGTGTGTGTGTGTGTGTTAGTGTGTGTATGTGCGTGTATGTGTGTGTTTGTGTGTGTGTGTGTGTGTGTGTGTGTGCCAGTGGTGAAAGGTACTTGATCTCTGAAAATATCAGACCAAACATAATATGAAGACGTCTCTGTGTCTACATAACCCTTCCTAGAGAAACGTTACATAAATTATTAGATTTTAGTGAAAATCCTCCACCACATCTATACTTTTATTAAACAAATATGTACACTGCAGTCTACATTGCTGACCGAATATCCATTCTGCTAAGTGTACTCACTATTGTACAACTATGTTTGGTACTGTGAGATCAGTTCCATCCTCTCTGTGGAGGAGTGTGATGTAAGTGTAGCTCTGTAGGCTACACTCTGGGCTGACAATGGATAATGACTCTCTCTGTGAACTGTGTGCCTTGAACTACTTCACTAAAACACAGGTTAGAGCTGTTGGTGCCACATGGAGTGGCTGGGGGATTACATATACAGTGAGGGAAAAAAGTATTTGATCCCCTGCTGATTTTGTACGTTTGCCCACTGACAAAGACATGATCAGTCTATAATTTTAATGGTAGGTTTATTTGAACAGTGAGAGACAGAATAACAACAACAAAATCCAGAAAAACGCATGTCAAAAATGTTATAAATTGATTTGCATTTTAATTAGGAAAATAAGTATTTGACCCCTCTGCAAAACATGACTTTTCATGTAATTGGCCACCAGGTTTGCACACATCTCAGGAGGGATTTTGTTCCACTCCTCTTTGCAGATCTTCTCCAAGTCATTAAGGTTTCGAGGCTGACATTTGGCAACTCCAACCTTCAGCTCCCTCCACAGATTTTCTATGGGATTAAGGTCTGGAGACTGGCTAGGCCACTCCAGGACCTTAATGTGCTTCTTCTTGAGCCACTCCTTTGTTGCCTTGGCCGTGTGTTTTTGGTCATTGTCATGCTGGAATATCCATCCACGACCCATTTTCAATGCCCTGGCTGAGGGAAGGAGGTTCTCACCCAAGATTTGACGGTACATGGCCCCGTCCATCGTCCCTTTGATGCGGTGAAGTTGTCCTGTCCCCTTAGCAGAAAAACACCCCCAAAGCAAAATGTTTCCACCTCCATGTTTGACAGTGGGGATGGTGTTCTTGGGATCATAGGCAACATTCCTCCTCCTCCAAACACGGCGAGTTGAGTTGATGCCAAAGAGCTCGATTTTGGTCTCATCTGACCACAACACTTTCACCCAGTTCTCCTCTGACTTATTCAGATGTTCATTGGCAAACTTGAGACGGGCCTGTATATGTGCTTTCTTGAGCAGGGGGACCTTGCAGGCGCTGCAGGATTTCAGTCCTTCACGGCGTAGTGTGTTACCAATTGTTTTCTTGGTGACTATGGTCCCAGCTGCCTTGAGATCATTGACAAGATCCTCCCGTGTAGTTCTGGGCTGATTCCTCACCGTTCTCATGATCATTGCAACTCCACAAGATGAGATCTTGCATGGAGCCTCAGGCCGAGGGAGATTATTGCGAATAATTAAGAGTGTGCTCCTAATCTCAGCTCGTTACCTGTATAAAAGACACCTGGGAGCCAGAAATCTTTCTGATTGAGAGGGGTTCAAATACTTATTTCCCTCATTAAAATGCAAATCAATTTATAACATTTTTGACATGCGTTTTTCTGGATTTTGTTGTTGTTATTCTTTCTCTCACTGTTCAAATAAACCTACCATTAAAATTATAAACTGATCATTTCTTTGTCAGTGGGCAAACGAACAAAATCAGCAGGGGATCAAATACTTTTTTCCCTCACTGTACTGAATGAACTGTCAGTGTTTGAAGTGGATGTGGTGTTGGAGTCAGGCGCAGGACACAGAAGCTTAGTCCAACAGACTTTACTAGTCAGAAATATAACAATACAAAAAGAACAGGCCTCAAGCAACGGAGGCGGACGATACGCAAACAGTGCGTAAAACACTAAATATAAGCGATGCGCAAACAGTGCGTCAATACACTTAAATATACCAGAGCAAAATCCAAAACCCCAACGGACAGGCGGACAACAACACACAACTACAAACAAAACCAAAGGAAACTTATAGGTGACATAATCAATAAGTGATAAGACACAGGTGCACCAAACAGACAAAACCAAACAAACATAGAGAACATCAAACGGTAGCAGCTAGTACTCCGGGGACGACGAACGCCGAAGCCTGCCCGAACAAGGAGGAGGAGCAGTCTAGGCGTAATTTGTGACAGTACCCCCACCCCCTTGTGGCGCGGCTCCAGCCGTGCGCCGACCCCGGCCTCGGGGACGGCCAGGAGGACGTGGAGCAGGGCGCGTAGGATGACTACGATGGAACTCAGTCAGGAGGGATGGATCTAAAATGTCCCTCTGAGGCACCCAGCACCGTTTTTCCGGACCGTACCCCTCCCACTCCACGAGATATTGTAGACCCCCCATCCGACGTCTCGAATCCACGATGGACCGGACTGAGTACGCCGGAGCCCCCTCGATGTCCAGTTGGGGCGGAGGGGTCTCCCTTATCTCACTCTCCTGGAGTGTACCAGCTACCACCGACCTGAGGAGAGACACATGGAATGAGGGGTTAATGTGATAGTCATTGGGCAGTTGCAACCTGTAACACACCTCATTCAATCTCCTCAGGACTTTAAATGGCCCCACAAACCACCGGCCAAGCTTCCGGCAGGGCAGGCGTAGGGGCAGGTTTCGAGTCGAGAGCCAGACTCGATCTCCAGGGGCGTAGACTGGACCCTCACTGCGGTGGAGGTCGGCGCTCGCCTTCTGCCTGCGGATGGCCCGCTGCAGATGGACGTGGGCAGCGTTCCACGTCTCCTCCGAGCGCCGAAACCACTCATCCACAGCAGGAGCCTCGATCTGGCTCTGATGCCATGGTGCCAGAACCGGCTGATAACCTAACACACACTGAAAAGCGGTCAGGTTAGTAGAGGAGTGGCGGAGAGAGTTCTGAGCCATCTCTGCCCAGGGGATATACCCCGACCACTCCTCCAGCCGGCCCTGGCAATAGGATCTCAGAAACCTACCCACATCCTGGTTAACTCTCTCCACCTGCCCATTACTCTCTGGGTGGTAACCCGAGGTAAGGCTAACCGAGACCCCCAAGCGTTCCATGAACGCCCTCCAGACTCTAGAGGTGAACTGGGGACCCCGATCAGACACTATATCCTCGGGAACCCCGTAGTGCCGGAAGACGTGGGTGAACAAAGCCTCAGCGGTCTATAGGGCAGTAGGGAGACCCGGCATAGGAATGAGACGACAGGCCTTAGAGAACCGATCCACAACGACCAGAATAGTGGTATTCCCCTGGGAGGGGGGAAGGTCCGTGACAAAGTCCACCGAGAGGTGAGACCACGGCCGTGGTGGAATGGGCAGGGGTTGTAACTTCCCCCTGGGCAAGTGTCTAGGCGCCTTACACTGAGCGCACACCGAGCAGGAGGAGACATAAACCCTCACGTCCTTAGCCAATGTTGGCCACCAGTATTTAACACTAAGGCAGTGCACTGTCCGACCCACTGGACACTCTGGGGGAGTAGGGTTGGTGCGTAACGCCCGCTCAATTTCCGCATCGACCTCCCATACCACCAGTGCCACCAGACAAGACTCCGGCAGTATGGGAGTGGGCTCAATGGACCTCTCCTCTGTGTCATACCGCCGGGACAGGGCGTCTGCCTTACCGTTCTGGGACCCTGGGATGTACGTGATCTTAAAAACGAACCGAGTCAGGAACATGTTCCACCTAGCCTGACGAGGGTTTAATCTCCTAGCTGCCCGGATGTACTCCAGGTTACGATGGTCGGTCAGAATGAGAAAAGGGTGTTGAGCCCCCTCAAGCCAATGCCTCCACACCTTTAGGGCTTGAACCACGGCTAACAGCTCCCTGTCCCCTACGTCATAATTACGCTCCGCCGGGCTGAGCTTCTTAGAATAAAAAGCGCAGGGACGGAGCTTAGGTGGCGTGCCTGAGCGTTGCGACAGTACTGCCCCAATTCCAGCCTCTGACGCGTCCAGCGGGGTCCGGGTGCGCCAGCACTGGAGCCGAGGTGAACAGGTCTTTCAGTTTACAAAACGCCCTGTCCGCCTCAGTTGACCACTGCAAACGCACCGGGCCCCCCTTCAGCAGGGAAGTAATGGGAGCTGCTACCTGTCCAAAACCCTGGATAAACCTCCGGTAGTAATTGGCAAAACCCAAAAACTGCTGCACCTCTTTCACAGTGGTTGGGGTTTGCCAGTTACGCACGGCTGACACACGGTCAATCTCCATCTTCACCCCTGACGCGGACAACCGATGACCCAAGAAGGAGATGGACTCCTGGAAAAACAGACATTTCTCTGCCTTGACATACAAGTCATGCTCCAACAGTCTACCCAACACTCGGCGTACCAGGGCTACATGCTCGGCACGTGTAGCAGAGTACACTAAGATGTCGTCAATGTACACTACCACTCCCTGCCCATGCAGGTCCCGGAAGATCTCGTCCACAAATGATTGGAAGACTGAAGGAGCATTCATTAACCCGTATGGCATGACAAGATACTCATAATGACCTGAGGTGGTACTAAATGCTGTCTTCCATTCATCCCCCTCCCTAATGCGCACCAAGTTATAAGCGCTCCTGAGATCCAGTTTTGTGAAGAACCGCGCCCCGCGTAATGATTCAGTCATACTCGCAATCAGAGGAAGAGGGTAACTGTATTTCACAGTGATCTGATTGAGACTACGATAATCAAAACACGGCGCAAACCTCCATCTTTCTTCTTCACAAAAAAGAAACTCGAGGACGCAGGGGAAGTGGAGGGCCGTATGTATCCCTGTTTCAGGGACCCAGCTATGTATGTCTCCATAGCCACCGTCTCCTCTTGAGACAGAGGATACACATGGCTCCGCGGAAGTGCCGCACCTGTCTGGAGGTTTATCGCACAATCTCCCTGCCTATGAGGTGGCAATCGTGTTGCCCTCGTCTTGCTGAACACGAGTGCCAAATCCTCATACTCAGGGGGAATGTGCATTGCGGGCACTTGGTCCGGACTCTCCACCTTGGTCGCCCCCAACGGAAACACCTAGACACCACCCAACACACTGGCCAGACCATTCCTTGAGAGCCCTCTGTTGCCACGAAATGGTGGGGTCATGGGTGACTAACCAAGGAAGCCCCAGCACCACGGGATACGCAGGAGAGTCAATTAGGTACAACTGAATAATCTCCTCATGACCCCCCTGCGTCTTCATCTTTAGTGGCGCTGTGACTTCCCTAATCAACCCAGACCCCAACGGGCGGCTATCTAGGGCATGGACAGGAAAGGGTGCATCAACGGGCAGGAGGGGAATCCCTAACCTAGAACAAAATTTCCGATCAATAAAATTCCCAGCTGCGCCTGAATCGACTAGCGCCTTATGCTGGGAATGAGATGCAACCTGAGGAAATACTACAGGTATACAAAAGTGAACAACAGAGAGCTCTGGGTGAGTGGGGCGCCTACTCACCTGAAATGACTCTCCAGTGCGCGACCTGTTGTCCCGATTCCCTGGAGACCCTCCCCAGCACCTAGCCGCAGTGTGTCCTCCACGGCCACAGCTGGTGCAGGGGACGGCCCCCCTCGGATTCTCTCTCCTTCTCCCTCTAGCGCCAGCACCCCGGAGCTCCATTGGGCTCGGCTCGGAGGTGCTGGGGAATGGAATGGACGGCCCCATCTCGGGACGTCCGCGGGTGGCCAGCAGGGTATCCAGACGGATGGACTTGTCCGCTCGCTGGTCAAAGGACAGATTGGTGTCCCTGCAGGCCAGCTCTCGACGAACGTCCTCTCGCAGGCTACACCTATAGTGGTCGATGAGGGCCCTCTCATTCCACCCCGCATCCGCCGCTAGAGTCCGGAAATCCAGGGCGAAATCCTGTGCGCTCCTCTTCCCCTGTCGGAGGTGGAACATACGCTCCACCGCCGCTTTACCCTCAGGAGGGTGATCGAAAACAGCCCTGAAGCGGCAGGAGAACTCCGCGTAGCTGATGGTGGCGGCGTCTTTTCCCCTCCATTCGGCGTTGGCCCACTCCAACGCCTTGCCGGAGAGACAGGAGATGAGGGCGGACATGCTCTCGTATCCCGAGGGCGCCGGGTGTATGGTGGCCAGGTAGAGTTCCACCTGAAGGAGGAACCCCTGACACCCGGCTATCATACGCCCTCGGGAGCGAGAGCCGAATCCCACTGGATTCCGGAACCGGTCTGGTGGGACTGGCCGATGGTGGTGGTAATGTAGGAGGAGGTGTGGGCACGCCTCCCCTTTCCCATCGGTGCAGGGTGTTCATGACCTCCTGCATGGCGGAGCCGAGTTGCTGGATCCTGGCTTCCTGGCAGCTGACCCGATCCTCCGATGACTCCATTGATGGTGTGTTGTTCTGTCAGTGTTTGAAGTGGATGTGGTGTTGGAGTCAGGCGCAGGACACAGAAGCTTAGTCCAACAGACTTTACTAGTCAGAAATATAATAATACAAAAAGAACGGGCCTCAAGCAACGGAGGCGGACGATACGCAAACAGTGCGTAAAACACGAAATATAAGCGATGCGCAAACAGTGCGTCAATACACTTAAATACACCAGAGCAAAATCCAAAACCCCAACGGACAGGCGGACAACAACACACAACTACAAACACAACCAAAGGAAACGTATAGGTGACATAATCAATAAGTGATAAGACACAGGTGCACCAAACAGACAAAACCAAACAAACATAGAGAACATCAAACGGTAGCAGCTAGTACTCCGGGGACGACGAACGCCGAAGCCTGCCCGAACAAGGAGGAGGAGCAGTCTCGGCGGAATTCGTGACATAAACTGACAACACAGGAATAGACATTTGGTTTTGACTATATATGGTGTTCAATTGCTGTTTCCTTTGTTTTTGTGCTTCAAACAACTTATTTAAACCTCTTAGATGCAATGTCCCGTTTTGGGGACCTGCGTGGTTCTGGTATCTGTTCATACAGACATTTTTGCTTATAAATCGATATGTGGACACCATAGATCGAAATGGCTTGCGTTGAGCGGTAGCCCTGATTCACACAGACACAGGAGTATGTATCTTATGCCTGTGTGAAGCAGGATGTGAAATCTGATACCCCTTGAGGTTGGGATGTCCCTCCTACCATTTCATTCGCTCTTCCGACTGTCCATCAACTCCTGGCTGAACCCTACATCACAGTCACTGACAATGGAATCCTTATATCGTAAGGCATTTAGAGAGAGAGGTTTCATCGCTGTAGCACATTCAGAGATCAATTTATAGCTAGTAATCTAAAATAATTCATTGTTTTTAAACAAAAAACCCTTTCTGTTTTTTCATAGATGGACAAGATTAAAATGTGTGTTAGGTTTATCAAGAGAAACATTTAGAAAATATGGATTTTACAGTTACAAGGAAGGTGATCTCTTATAGTTAGTAGTTTTATATTTGTATTATAAAATATTTAGAAAAAATATAAGTAATTTCAAGCCTTATTCATACAGTGTCGTTGAATATTTGTACTCTGTACTTGAGCTTGTATCCTCAAAGTGACTACCCACAGCAATTTATAACAACTTTTACCAGAAAGGTAATATTTTAACCTTTATTGGAGTATGCAGCGCTACTAACACCCTATAGTCGATTGACGCACCGGTGCGTCAATTTTTGTATTAATTTTTTATTTATTTCACCTTTATTTATTTAACCAGGTAAGCCAGTTGAGAATAAGTTCTCATTTACAACTGCGACCTGGCCAAGATAAAGCAAAGCAGTGCGATAAAAACAACAACACAGAGTTACATATGGGGTAAAACAAAACATAAAGTCAAAAATACAACAGAAAATATATATAAGGTGTGTGCAAACGTAGCAAGTTATGGAGGTAAGGCAATAAATAGGCTATAGTGCAAAATAATTACAATTAGTATTAACACTGGAATGATAGATGTGCAAGAGATGATGTGCAAATAGAGATACTGGGGTGCAAATGAGCAAAATAAATAACAATATGGGGATGAGGTAGTTGGGTGGGCTAATTTCAGATGGGCTGTGTACAGGTGCAGTGATCGGTAAGGTGCTCTGACAACTGATGCTTAAAGTTAGTGAGGGAGATAAAGATAAGAGTCTCCAGCTTCAGAGATTTTTGCAATTCGTTCCAGTCATTGGCAGCAGAGAACTGGAAGGAATGGCGGCCAAAGGAGGTGTTGGCTTTGGGGATGACCAATGAGATATACCTGCTGGAGCGCATACTACGGGTGGGTGTTGCTATGGTGACCAATGAGCTAAGATAAGGCGGGGATTTGCCTAGCAGTGATTTATAGATGGCCTGGATCTAAGTAACATAATAAAAAAATCCCCATCAAAATCTGTCAGTTTAATCTACAGATATCTGCTTTGCGTTGGATGCGTCTCAATCCACCGCATCCACCTATATCGCACTTCTGCATCTGCGGTGAAAGGTGGCAGAGCTAGAGGGGTGTTTGTCAGACCATGAGATGTCCTGAATATCGGTCTTCTCACAAAACGTCTGTAGCATTAAACTATTATGACTACTCTCACAAACACGATGGTGGTCTCTGTTTTGTTCTACGATCCCCACAAGAGTCACGGGACTTGGATGAAGGTAACCGGTACCCGTTAAAAAAAATCTGAGTATGAAGGTAGTTTTGTGCCTACCCAAAAAAAAGGGATAAATATGTAAAAACATATATAGTATCTCACAAAAGTGAATACACCCCTCACATTTTTGTAAATATTTGAGTATATCTTTTCATGTGACAACACTGAAGAAATGACACTTTGCTACAATGTAAAGTAGCGAGTGTACAGCTTGTATAACAGTGTACATTTGCTGTCCCCTCAAAATAACACAACACACAGCCATTAATGTCTAAACCGCTGGCAAAAAAAAAGAGAGTACACCCCTAAGTGAAAATGTCCAAATTGCCGCCACACATGCTTGACACCATCTGAACCAAATAAGTTTATATTGGTCTCATCAGACCACAGGACATGGTTCCAAATAATTGTACTCCTGAGTGGTGCAGTGGTCTAAGGCACTGCATCGCAGTGCTAACTGTGCCACTAGAGATCCTGGTTCGAATCCAGGCTCTGTTGCAGCCGGCCGCGACCGGGAGACTCATGGGCGGCGCACAATTGGCCCAGCGTCATCCAGGGTAGGGGAGGGAATGGCCGGCAGGGATGTAGCTCAGTTGATAAAGCATGGCGTTTGCAACGTGTGGGTTTGATTCCCACGTGGGGCCAGTATAAATAAATGTATTCACTAACTGTAAGTCGCTCTGGATAAGAGTGTCTGCTAAATGACTAAAATGTAAATGTTCCAGTAATCCTTAGTCTGCTTGTCTTCAGCAAACTGTTTGCGGGCTTTCTTGTGCATCATCTTTAGAAGAGGCTTCCTTCTGGGACGACAGCCATGCAGACCAATTTGATGCAGTGTGCGGCGTATGGTCTGAGCACTGACAGGCTGACCCCCCACCCCTTCAACCTCTGCAGCAATGCTGGCAGCACTCATACGTCTATTTCCCAAAGACAACCTCTGGATATGACGCTGAGCACGTGCACTCAACTTCTTTGGTCGACCATGGCGAGGCCTGTTCTGAGTGGAACCTGTCCTGTTAAACCGCTGTATGGTCTTGGCCACTGTGCTGCAGCTCAGTTTCAGGGTCTTGGCAATCTTCTTATAGCCCAGGCCATCTTTATGTAGAGCAACAATTCTTTTTTTCAGATCCTCAGAAAGTTCTTTGCCATGAGGTGCCATGTTGAACTTCCAGTGACCAGTATGAGAGCGATGACACCAAATTTAACACACCTGCTCCCCATTCACACCTGAGACCTTGTAACACTAACGAGTCACATGACACCGGGGAGGGAAAATGGCTAATTGGGCCCAATTTGGACATTTTCACTTAGGGGTGTACTCACTTTTGTTGCCAGCGTTTTAGACATTAATAGCTGTGTGGAGTTATTTTGAGGGGACAGCAAATGTACACTGTTATACAAGCTGTGCACTCACTACTTTACATTGTAGCAAAGTGTCATTTCTTCAGTGTTGTCACATGAAAAGATATACTCAAATATTTTCAAAAATGTGAGGGGTGTACTCACTTTTGTGAGATACTGTATATATATGTATATATATATATATATAGTGAGGGAAAAAAGTATTTGATCCCCTGCTGATTTTGTACGTTTGCCCACTGACAAAGAAATGATCAGTCTATCATATCTATGGTAGGTTTATTTGAACACTGAGAGACAGAATAACAACAAAAAAATCCAGAAAAACCCATGTCAAAAATGTTATGAATTGATTTGCATTTTAATGAGGGAAATAAGTATTTGACCCCCTCTCAATCAGAAAGATTTCTGGCTCCCAGGTGTCTTTTATAAAGTTAGCGAGCTGAGATTAGGAGCACACTCTTAAAGGGAGTGCTCCTAATCTCAGTTTGTTACCTGTATAAAAGACACCTGTCCACAGAAGCAATCAATCAATCAGATTCCAAACTCTCCATCATGGCCAAGACCAAAGAGCTCTCCAAGGATGTGTAGGGACAAGATTGTAGACCTACACAAGGCTGGAATGGGCTGCAAGACCATCGCCAAGCAGCTTGGTGAGAAGGTGACAACAGTTGGTGCGATTATTCGCAACTGGAAGAAACACAAAGAACTGTCAATCTCCCTCGGCCTGGGGCTCCATGCAAGATCTCACCTCGTGGAGTTGCAATTATCATGAGAACGGTGAGGAATCAGCCCAGAACTACACGGGAGGATCTTGTCAATGATCTCAAGGTAGCTGGGACCATAGTCACCAAGAAAACGATTGGTAACACATTACGCCGTGAAGGACTGAAATCCTGCAGCGCCCGCAAGGTCCCCCTGCTCAAGAAAGCACATATACATGCCCGTATGAAGTTTGCCAATGAACATCTAAATGATTCAGAGGAGAACTGGGTGAAAGTGTTGTGGTCAGATTAGACCAAAATGGTCTGGCATCAACTCAACTCGCCGTGTTTGGAGGAGAAGGAATGCTGCCTATGACCCCAAGAACACCATCCCCACCGTCAAACATGGAGGTGGAAACATTATGCTTTGGGGGTGTTTTTATGCTAAGGGGACAGGACAACTTCACCGCAACAAAGGGACGATGGACGGGGCCATGTACCGTCAAATCTTGGGTGAGAACCTCCTTCCCTCAGCCAGGGCATTGAAAATGGGTCGTGGATGGGTATTCCAGCATGACAATGACTCAAAACACATGGCCAAGGCAACAAAGGAGTGACTCAAGAAGAAGCACATTAAGGTCCTGGAGTGGTCTAGCCAGTCTCCAGACCTTAATCCCATAGAAAATCTGTGGAGGGAGCTGAAGGTTGGAGTTGCCAAACTTCAGCCTCGAAACCTTAATGACTTGGAGAAGATCTGCAAAGAGGAGTGGGACAAAATCCCTCCTGAGATGTGTGCAAACCTGGTGGCCAACTACAAGAAACGTCTGACCTCTGTGATTGCCAACAAGGGTTTTGCCACCAAGTACTAAGTCATGTTTTGCAGAGGGGTCAAATACTTATTTCCCTCATTAAAATGCAAATCAATTCATAACATTTTTTACATGCGTTTTTCTGGATTTTTTGTTGTTATTCTGTCTCTCACTGTTCAAATAAACCTACCATTAAAATTATAGACTGATCATGTCTTTGTCAGTGGGCAAACGTACAAAATCAGCAGGGGATCAAATACTTTTTTCCCTCACTGTATATATATATATACAGTGCATTTGGAAAGTATTCAGACCCTGCCGCTGAAAAACATCCCTACAGCATGATCCTGCCGCCACCATGCTTCACCGTAGGGATGGTGCCAGGTTTCCTCCAGACGTGACGCTTGGCATTCAGGCCAAAGAGTTCAATCTTGGGTTTCTTCATCGCACTGTATATAGATATATTATAGTATATATCTTTCCTGATCTTTCTTACATCTCCTAGATATAGGACAGACACTTCAGAACCTTGTTTCTTATTATTAATTTTTTGACTGTCCTTTTAGCCATTTATTAATGTGTTGTTCACTCTGGGCTATAGCAGAAAGGCCAAATTCAATAGTTTATCAAATCATTATTTTATATATTATTTCATAGTATGACCCCCCCCCACACACACACACACACCAACAGTGGTGTAGTCACTTTTGAGGATACAAGCTCAAGTTCTTGATTACATTTAGTTACATTTAAGAGGTTAATGTACAGGTTGGAGTCCTTGGTGCCAAATGGATTGGCAAAGTGCCTACATACATTTTGTTTTCCTATCCCCCATACACACTTCAAACCATTGGCACTGCTGCTACTGTCGCAAACAGCTTTAGTATATGAACTATCTCACCAGCTTTCTAGCTTTTTAGTACAGATCATGGTCACTCCCTTCTGTATGAGTTTAAACCATGCCTATGTGATTAAGCATTTCCATACACACTAAGTGGCATTATCTCACTCTAGAATGTTCTTCTTCCAAGCATTTTCATGTGTGTGTTAAGGGACACAGCAAAGCTTTTTACATATAAAATGCCCTTTCTCTATAGGGAGAAGGGGAGAGGGTGGAGAGGAGGAAAAGGGGAAAGGGGGGAACTGAATGAAACAAACAGGGGGGGGGGGGGGGGGGGTAACTGAATAAAGCAAACAGGGAGGGGGTATAACTGAATAAAGCAAACAGGGAGGGGGGTTAACTGAATAAAGCAAACAGGGAGGGGGTGTACCTGAATGAAACAAACGGGGAGGGGGGGTAACTGAATAAAACAAACAGGAGGGGGGGGGGGGGGGGTAACTGAATAAAGCAAACAGGGAGGGGGTATAACTGAATAAAGCAAACAGGGAGGGGGGTTAACTGAATGAAACAAAAGGGGAGGGGGGGTAACTGAATGAAACAAACAGGGAGTGGGGTAACTGAATGAAACAAACGGGGGGGGGGGGGGTAACTGAATGAAACAAACAGGGAGGGGGGGTAACTGAATAAAACAAACGGGGGGGGGAGGGGTAATTGAATAAAACAAACAGGGAAGGGGGGTAACTGAATGAAACAAATGGGGGGGGGGGGGGTAACTGAATGAAACAAACAGGGAGGGGGGTAACTGAATGAAACAAACAGGGAGGGGGGATAACTGAATGAAACAAACAGGGAGGGGGTAACTGAATGAAACAAACAGGGAGAGGGGGGTAACTGAATGAAACAATCAGGGAGAGGGGGGGTAACTGAATGAAACAAACAGGGAGAGGAGGGGTAACTGAATGAAACAAACAGGGAGAGGGGGGGTAACTGAATGAAACAAACGGGGGGGGGGGGGTAACTGAATGAAACAAACAGGGGGGGGGGGGTAACTGAATGAAACAAACAGGGAGGGGGGGTAACTGAATGAAACAAACAGGGAGGGGGTAACTGAATGAAACAAACAGGGAGAGGGGGGTAACTGAATGAAACAATCAGGGAGGGGGGGGTAACTGAATGAAACAAACAGGGAGAGGGGGTAACTGAATGAAACAAACAGGGAGAGGGGGGGTAACTGAATGAAACAAACAGAGAGAGGGGGGGTAACTGAATGAAACAAAGAGGGAGGGGGGTAACTGAATGAAACAAACAGGGAGGGGGGTAACTGAATGAAACAAACAGGGAGGGGGTAACTGAATGAAACAAACAGGGAGAGGGGGGTAACTGAATAAAACAAACAGGGAGAGGGGGGTAACTGAATGAAACAAACAGGGAGAGGGGGGGGGGTAACTGAATGAAACAAACAGGGAGGGGGGTAACTGAATGAAACAAACAGGGAGGGGGGTAACTGAATGAAACAAACAGGGAGGGGGTAACTGAATGAAACAATCAGGGAGAGGGGGGGTAACTGAATGAAACAAACAGGGAGAGGGGGGGTAACTGAATGAAACAAACAGGGAGAGGGGGGGTAACTGAATGAAACAAATGGGGGGGGTAACTGAATGAAACAAACGGGGGGGGGGGGGTAACTGAATGAAACAAACAGGGAGGGGGGGTAACTGAATGAAACAAACAGGGAGGGGGTAACTGAATGAAACAAACAGGGAGAGGGGGGTAACTGAATGAAACAATCAGGGAGAGGGGGGGTAACTGAATGAAACAAACAGGGAGAGGGGGGGTAACTGAATGAAACAAACAGGGAGAGGGGGGTATCTGAATGAAACAAACAGGGAGAGGGGGGTTAACTGAATGAAACAAACAGGGAGAGGGGGGTTAACTGAATGAAACAAACAGGGAGAGGGGGGTTAACTGAATGAAACAAACAGGGAGAGGGGGGTAACTGAATTAAACAAACAGGGCGGTGGGGGGTTACTGAATGAAACAAACAGCTCTGAGTTGAGAAAATGGAGGAGCCATGAGGAGGATGGACACTGATATACAGTATGGTATCTGTGATATGGGTTGAACTCTTTCTCTGACTCAATGGTGTAGACCTAAAGGATAGGGTTAGGGTTAGGGCTTGTACAGTTAACTGATGATGCGTGCATACCTTACCCATGTAGATATGTAGCCTAGTGTTTAGAGCATTGGGCCAGTAATCGAAAGGTCACCGGATCAAATACCCGAGCCGACAAGACATTTGTTGATGTGCTCTTGAGCAAAGGTTGCTCCAGGGGTGCCGTACTACTACGGCTGACCCTTTAAAACAACCCATTTCACTGCACCTATCTGGTGTGTGACAATAAAACATTTAATTTTTCTTATTTTTCTCTCAGCAATGTCCATAGAAAGACACTATATTGTTCTGAAGCTAATAAAGACTGTCTAAAGTGCATTATAGTAACTTAGAAACACGATGACATTTCAAACGGAGGCAAATAATTAATAGGAAAACCTTTTGTCACTATTGTGATGTTGCCAGATTGACTTTAGATGCAGTTTAACTTTACTAGCTAAGATTGGGGGACAGCACCAGATTTGAGCTTGCTAACGTTATCATTGTTGGCAATTTTTTGCTAGCTAATGGCAACATTGCCATCTCTCTAAAGTAAATTTGACGACATCATTATTATGGCAAAGTTGTTTCTTACTAAATATTTGCCTATTTGAGCAATATCATCGTATTTGAGCAATATCATCATATTTCCAGGCCACTGTAGTGTAATTTGGGCAAAACAGTCATTAGCTTCCGTTCAGAATGACTGGGAACCGCTGAGGCGTCTTTAGAAAGTTCATAACAATGGCATGACTGACGTGTTTTCCGTTTGCTCCCGCAGTATTTTGCAGTAAAACTGTATTTACTTTCAAATATTAGTTTGGAGATCCCTTTTTGTAGTACCAAAGACTACTTTTCTTTAAATGTCAGCATCTCGAGAAAAATAAGGCCAAAAACACGACTTTGAGAAAATCTGGCCCCTACTGTCTGGGGGCGATTAAATTAACATTCTCGAGGCCATCAAGCTACTACGCTCAGAGATTGTTGCTACAGTTGAGGCCCATTTACAAGAGGTTTCTGATACTTTCAAAGGAAATTTTACTAATCTGCGAAACAAGAAGGTGCCTGTTATCGCATCACTCAAAACAACAACAGAGTTGCACACCGTGACGATTGCAGCGCTGGAGACTTCCGCTACCAGTGCCTCTGACATGACTACCTTTCTGGAGGCTGATGTGAATAGCCTGGCTGCGGATCTGAAAAATGTGCAGGAGAGCTGTGTGAGCTTAGGGGGATTTTCTCGCAGCAATAACCTGAGACTGGTATCAGTCCCAGAGTCAGCGGAAATGCCTTGAGCCACGGATTTAATCTCTGGGCTGCTGAAGGATGTTCTCGCCATGGATGAGAAGCACCTGATTGATCGTGCCCACGGTCACTGCACCCAAACCCCCGAGATGGTGAGAGGCCCCGTGACATCGTTCTTCGAGTGCACTTTTTCCATGAGAAGATGGAGATTCTCAGACGAGCCAGCAATACCACTGAGCTTTCAAGGACAGAGCTTCTCTATCTACCCAGACTACTTCCCCACTGGGTCCAGGCAGCGTGCAGCTTTCAGGCAGGCCAAACGACTGCAAAGGGACCATCCAGGAGTGAAGTACGGACTGCGATTCCCGGCCCGCCTGTGGATTTCTCATGATGGAAAAGATATTTTTCCAATTATCGGCCAATATCTGTAATACCATGTTTTTCTAAAATTGGTGTATAAGAGAATGTTGAAACATTTAAATCAACACTGTAATCTATATGAGCACCAATATGGTTTCAACACTGTATTCTATATGAGCACCAATATGGTTTCAACACTGTATTCTATATGAGTACCAATATGGTTTCAACACTGTATTCTATATGAGCACCAATATGGTTTCAACACTGTATTCCATATGAGCACCAATTTGGTTTCAACTCTGTATTGTATATGAGCACCAATATGGTTTCAACACTGTATTCTATATGAGCACCAATATGGTTTCAACACTGAATTCTATATGAGCATCAATATGGTTTCAACACTGTATTCTATATGAGCACCAATATGGTTTCAACACTTTATTCTATATGAGCACCAATATGGTTTCAACACTGTATTCTATATGAGCACCAATATGGTTTCAACACTGAATTCTATATGAGCATCAATATGGTTTCAACACTGTATTCTATATGAGCACCAATATGGTTTCAACACTTTATTCTATATGAGCACCAATATGGTTTCAACACTGTATTCTATATGAGCACCAATATGGTTTCAACACTGTATTCTATATAGTCTAGTCTCTTTTGCAACTTGTATCTTTAAAGCCCTTAACTACAATGAATACGCTCTTGGCATCTTTTTAGATATATCCAAAGCGTTTGACATGGTTGATCATGAATTATTACTTTCTAAATTGCATGAATACTTTTTTTGTTATTAAAGTTGTATTTATTTTTTCATTTTTTTCCACAAACAAACAAACAAATAAAAAATAAAACATTGAACAGCTGTGATGAGTGTGATTAGAAGGAGTCAGGCGCAGGAGGGTAAATCACAGAATACAGAATTTATTCCTGTCACGATTCTCTAAAGCAGAACCCAGAAGCAGACCAGGACAAGGTGAGTAGAACGAAGGTGAGTATTTATTTACAGACTCAAATGTGGAAGCAGAATAATCCAGGAGACGGAGCGGGCAGCGGAGGTGAGTTGGTGGGAGTGAATAGGCAGGTCCAATGGTGTCACAGAAGCCACCGACGACCAGCCAGGGGTGGGGTGAATGTTCCGGGAGAATGACTGTAGACAGAGTAAACGGAGGTGAGTACACGGCAAGCAAAAAGTACAGAACAACAAAACTAACTCCAGTAAACTTGAGGCTGATACGCTGACACAACATACTGTTCATGGCTAACGATCCGGCAGGGAATGGATGTCAGGTCAGAGCTTATGAAGTGGAGAGGTGATGATCAGGACCAGGTGTGCAGACAGCTGATGAGATGCAGGTGCGGGTAATAGAGAGATCTCCCGCCTTGCTTCGTCGCCTGGCAACCAGACAGGGTGCGTTCAGCAACCTCAGGAAACAGACTCCAGAACAGAAAACAGGCAACACAGGCAGAAACAGACTCAGGAAGCGGGATCCATGACAGTACCCCCCCTCCGTAGAACGCCACCGGGCGGACTACCCGGAGCGCCAGGATGGAGGCGGTAGAAGTCACGAAGGAGGTCAGCATCAAGGATCTGACGCCGAGGAATCCAACTCCTCTCCTCAGGACCATACCCCTCCCAGTCCACGAGATACTGGAAACCCCGACCCCGCCGTCTGGAATCCATAATGCGGCGCACCGTGTAGACAGGACCACCTCCGATCATCCGAGGAGGAGGAGGCGGAGGGGGCAACAGAGGACTGAGGAGAAGAGACTTGAGGCAGGAGACATGAAAGGTGGGATGGACTCTGAGCGTTCTAGGCAATTTGAGTCGAACCACAACAGGATTAATCACTCTCTCCACCACAAACGGACCAATGAACTTCGGTGACAGTTTCTTCGACTCAGTCCGCAGAGGAAGATCCTGTGTAGCCAAACAGACCTTATCTCCGATGGCATTAGCGGGGGCTGGAATACGGCGACGATTCGCCTGGAGCTGATACCGGTCAGAAACTCTAAGGAGGGCCTTTCTGGCCCGATGCCAGGTCCGGTGGCAACGACGAATGTGGGCCTGGACAGAGGGAACCGAGAGATCCTTCTCTTGAGAAGGAAACAAGGGAGGTTGGTAGCCGTACAGGCACTGGAAGGGAGACATCCCAGTGGCAGCTGTAGGGAGAGTATTGTGGGCATACTCGACCCATGGCAACTGAGAGACCCAAGAGGTGGGGTTGGAGGAGACAAGGCAGCGCAGCATGGATTCCATCTTCTGGTTGACTCACTCAGCCTGACCATTAGATTGGGGGTGAAATCCAGATTTGAGACTGACTGTAGCTCCAATGGCCAAACAGAAGGATTTCCAGACAGCAGAGGTAAACTGAGGACCACGGTCAGAAACTATGTCACTGGGCAACCCGTGGACCCTGAAAACCTCCCTAACCAGGATCTCGGACGTCTCAGAGGCAGAGGGAAGCTTGGAGATGGGCACAAAGTGGGCGAACTTGCTGAATCTGTCCACAATAGTCAGAATGACCGTGTTCCCCTCAGAAGAGGGCAACCCAGTGACAAAGTCCAGGGCCAGATGCGACCATGGTCGCCGGGGAATAGGTAGAGGGTGAAGAAGTCCAGAGCTGGGCCGATTGGCACTCTTATTCTGCGCACAAACTGGACAGGCAGCAACAAACCTCCGGGTATCTTCTCCCATGGCAGGCCACCAAAATCGTCTGCATAGTAACGCCAATGTCCGAGCCACGCCAGGGTGACAAACCATCTTGCTGGCGTGGGACCATTGGAGGACAGCAGAACGGACCGACTCAGGCACAAACAACCGACCGGGTGGACCGTTACCTGGACCGGGCTGCGTCCAAGGGCCGCCATAACCTTCTCCTCAATCCTCCATGTAACTGCTCCCACAACGAAGTTCCGGGGAAGAATCGTCTCAGTCTTGGCCCCACTCTCCTCCGTCTTGGAGAACATCCGGGACAAGGAGTCCGCCTTGCCATTCTTAGACCCAGGTCGGAACGCCAGGGAAAAATTAAAGCGTCCAAAAGACAAAGCCCACCTGGCCTGACGGGAGTTGAGACGTCTAGACGATTGCACGTAAGCAAGATTCTTGTGGTCAGTCCAGACAATAATTGGTTGCTCCACCCCCTCCAACCAGTGGCGCCACTCCTCCAAGGCAAGTTTCACCGTGAGAAGCTCCTGGTTACCCACATCGTAGTTCCTCTGCGCAGACGAAAGACGACAAGAGTAGAAGGCGCAGGGATGGAGTTTACTGTCAGTGGAGTTTCGCTGGGACAGGATGGCGCCAACCCCCACATCAGACGCGTCCACTTCAACGACAAACTGACGGGCAGTGTCAGGTTGAGAGAGAATCGGGGCGTTGGTGAATCGACTCTTCAAATCCAGAAATGCTCGGTCTGCCTCAGGATTCCAACTGAAGGTTCTGGTACTAGAAGTCAGGGCAGTTAATGGAGTGGCCACACGCTGTAATCCCGGATAAATCTACGATAGAAATTCGCAAACCCCAGAAACCTCTGGAGCTGCAATCTCGTACCGGGCTGGGCCCAATCCACAACCGCCCTAACCTTCTCTTGGTCCATCCTAATCTCTCCCCTGGAGATGATGTACCCGAGGAAGGATGTAGTGTGGGCGTGAAATTCACACTTCTCGGCCTTCACAAACAGGCGGTTCTCCAACAATCGCTGCAGAACCTGCTTGACATGCTGGACGTGGCTGGAAAGCTCCTTAGAGAAGATAAGAATGTCATCCAGGTACACAAACACAAAAAGACAGATCATATCTCTCAGGACGTCATTCACCATACTCTGGAACACTGCTGGAGCATTGGTCAGTCCAAACGGCATCACCTGATACTCGAAATGACCCATCAGTGTATTGAAACCAGTCAACCACTCGTCCCCCTCTCTGATCCGGACCAGATGATACGCATTGCGTAGATCCAGCTTAGTGAACACAGTAGCACCCTGTAAGGAGTCGAAAGCAGAGCTCATCAAGGGCAGGGGATACTTGTTCTTGACCGTAATATAATTCAAACCCTGATAATCAATACAAGGTCGAAGAGAGCCATCCTTCTTACTCACAAAAAATAATCCTGCCCCCAGGGGTGATGACGAGGGATGAATGAGACCAGCAGCTAGAGACTCCTTTATGTAGGTCTCCAAAGCTTCACGTTCAGGTCGAGAGATACTGTATAACCGTCCCTTGAGACAGGCAACTCCAGGGAACAGGTTAATGGCACAATCATATGGTCGGTGGGGAGGAAGTGACAGAGCCTTCTGCTTACTGAACACTTCCCCCAAATCGTGATATGTTACAGGAACCAGGGACAAATCTGGGGGGGGTAGAATCAATGACCTGACTGGGAACAGAATGGGAACAGGCAGTCCTAAGGCAGTTAGCATGACATTCAATGCTCCAACTAGTTACCTTGCCAGTCACCCAATCGAACGTGGGATTGTGTTCTCTCAGCCAGGGGTATCCAAGAACCAGGGAAACACGGGGAGAAGGCAGAATGAAGAAGGAGATAACCTCTGAATGATTCCCTGAGAACAGCATCTTAACAGGTTCAGTCCTCATAGAGATACGTGCCAGCAGACTGCCGTTCAGAGTGGTAGCTTCAATGGCTTCCGGTAATTGCTCCTTGGAAAGCCCCAGCTGTTCCACCAAGTCGGCATCCATAAAGCTGCCATCGGCACCTGAATCAATAAAAGCGTTAATCGCTAAACTCTGATTCTTGTTCATGAGGGTTGCAGGAAAACGGGGTCTGACAGGGCTCTTGAGAGGTTGAAACTGGCTCGCTAAAAGTCCTCCCAAACTTAGCGAGCCGGGCAGTTTAACGGGCGCTGGGGACAAGTGGAGATGTAATGTCCCGGGTTACCACAGTAGAGGCAGCTGTTCGTCTCACGTCTACGTTGGCGCTCCTCCTTGGTTAACCCGTGCCGCCACACTTTCATGGGTTCAGGATCTGGAGGCAGGACCCCTCCTCTAATCCCGTGTGGTGAATACTGATCGGCTCATTCTGGTCCACTTCCTGACCCGAATGGTAACCGAGTAGCTGAGTGATTGGATGGACCCAATTGCTTCTCCCTCCTTCTCTCTCTGACTATGTTATCCACCCGAATAGATAATGCTACCAAACTGTCTAGGTCACTAGGCTCAGGATAATAGATCAGCTCATCCTTGAGTTGCTCCGACAACCCTTGATAAAAAACTGCTTGTAGTGACTCCTCATTCCACCCACTCTCCACAGCCAATGTCCTGAATTCAATAACAAAGTCTGCAACACTGCGAGCTCCTTGGCGAAGAGAGAATAAACACTTAGCTGCATCCTTACCTCGGACTGGATGGTCAAAAAGCTTCCTCATCTCTGCCGTGAACTCCTGGTATGATGCCATGCAGGTGCCCTGTCGTTCCCATACGGCTGAAGCCCACTCCAGAGCTCTTCCACGCAGCAGTTCAATAACAAAAGCTATCCTAGCCTTGTCTGTGGCGTAAGAGTGAGGCTGCAGATCAAAAACTAGTCCACACTGCATAAGAAATGAACGGCATCTTCCCAAATCCCCTTCGTACTTATCTGGCATCGGAACCTTGGGCTCACGGAAGGAAACAGCTCCAGAAGCGGCAGGTGAGAGGAGTGAAGTAGGTGGTGGATGATCCGCCGGCAAACTGAGCTGAGCCTGGATACTCGTCAACTAGCAGAAAAGTTCAGAACCGAAAACGCTATCTCCTGTAGCGCCGTGCTGTGTTGTCCCAACATCTTCTCCTGATGGGTAATGGCATGGCGAGGTCCGCTGGGTTCATTCTTGGCCGGATCGTTCTGTCACGATTCTCTAAAGCAGAACCCAGAAGCAGACCAGGACAAGGTGAGTAGAACGAAGGTGAGTATTTATTTACAGACTCAAATGTGGAAGCAGAATAATCCAGGAGACGGAGCGGGCAGCGGAGGTGAGTTGGTGGGAGTGAATAGGCAGGTCCAATGGTGTCACAGAAGCCACCGACGACCAGGCAGGGGTGGGGTGAATGTTCCGGGAGAATGACTGTAGACAGAGTAAACGGAGGTGAGTACACGGCAAGCAAAAAGTACAGAACAACAAAACTAACTCTAGTAAACTTGAGGCTGATACGCTGACACAACATACTGTTCATTGCTAACGATCCGGCAGGGAATGGATGTCAGGTCAGAGCTTATGAAGTGGAGAGGTGATGATCAGGACCAGGTGTGCAGATAGCTGATGAGATGCAGGTGCGGGTAATAGAGAGATCTCCCGCCTAGCTTCGTCACCTGGCAACCAGACAGGGTGCGTTCAGGAACCTCAGGAAACAGACTCCAGAACAGAAAACAGGCAACACAGGCAGAAACAGACTCAGGAAGCGGGATTCATGACAATTCCGTCGTACACAGTTGCGCTGGATAGCGAAAACAAAATACAGGCAAAGGGGAAATATCTACCCCAGCAATACAAGGTACGAGTAGCTCCAACAAAATGCAGGCACAGGGGAATTATCTACCCCGGCAATACAAGGTACGAGTAGCTCCACCGAGCTACACTCAACTCACATAAAACAATCACCCACAAGGACAAGGGGGCAGAGGGAACAGTTATACATGGACTAATGAGGGGATATGAACCGGGTGTGTGTAATTGACAAGACAAGACAAATGGAATGATAATATATGGAGTGGCAGTGGCTAGTAAGCCGGTGACGACGAACGCCAAAGCCTGCCTGAACAAGGAGGGGAGGCAGCCTCGGCGGAAGTCGTGCAACTGCATAAAAACATCCAGACATATCCTCCAACATAGCACACATACACAGTCAAATAATATCTCACAAGCTACAATACAGAACTAAATGGGTTCACAAGCATAAGTAATCACCTCCCAGTCTTAGAAACATGATAAAATAAAATAAAACGCGTCCAATTTCTAGAATTGTCATTTCTACCAATGATCATAGCAAGCATTTGTTCATAAGATGCTACCTCCAACATTGATTCTATCCACTGTTTCAGAGTAGGAGTGGCATGACCCTTCCAAATTCGAAGGATTACTCTAGCTGCTGTAACGGTCCCAACAGTGATCAGTGCAAATTCCTCATTTGTTACATTAGGTAACTCTGTTCTATCACCCAAGAGACATATTCTCAGTGAAACTGGAATTGTTAACCCGAACCATTCCTCCAAATATTTCAAAACATCCTTTCAGAAAGGTAGCACTAATGTACATTCCCATATTGCATGTAAAAATGTCCCAGTGTCTTTTTGGCATTTCCAACACAGAGAATTGTTGGTCAGCCCCATCTTATGAAGCCCTGTAGTATCTTATATTGAGTAAGTTTCCACCTGGCTTCCCTTATGTTCCTTCCTGAGCTGGACAAAATCTTTAACCAGGTATCATCCTCAATTTCACACTTAAGGTCAATTTGCCATATTGTTCTGAGGTTTTACAGTCTTTCTTCTGCAGATGACTAAATATTGAGTAAAACTGGCTGCTTTATGTTTGGGTAATTCCAAATACTCAGATAGTGGGTTCTTTCCTGGATTTTGTTGATAGCTGGTTAACAAACATTCTCTAAATTGTAAACATTTCCAGAAATGTCCCTTGTCTCCCACATCATATTTTTGTACCAAATCTGAGTATGACATTAAAACATCTTCATTGTAAAGATCACCACTAGTATGCATTCCTTTCATTAGCCACTGTTTCCAGTACACAGACTTCTTTCCTATCCGTAGCCTAGGATTGTGCCACAATTATGAGTATCCTTGTTTTAGATGCAAATTCTTGTGTACTGTTCTCCACACATTTTTTGAGTGTAACAAAGTTGAGTTGGGAGTTTCAACAGACCTCTCCCCTGTAAGACTATGTGACAGAGAATAAACAGGGGTGAAAGGATAACTTAGTTCCCTTTCTATCATTATCCAATCCAAGCCAGCATCCCTTTTACCCCAATGCTTCGCCAATTTAGCCATTTCAAATGATAAATTGTGCTATTTAACATCTGGCAAAGCCAAGCCTCCTACATCCCTTGGTGAGCACATCTTCTTCATATTAATCCTGTTTTTTTCCCAATCCCACAAAAATTATTTAGTTATTTTGTCATATTGTTTAAAATACCGGTCTGGAATATTCATATGTAACATTGCAGAGATATAATTAAATTGTGGGACCACAACCATTTTAATCACGTCGATCCTTCTCCATAGAGAACGTTTTATATTTTCAAATTTTTCTAAATTGGTCTTAATCTTGGCTAGTAGTGGCTCAGAATTTAGACCCATCACTTCCTCCAAAGTGGAGCTCAATTTAATACCCAAATATTTCATCCCATTAGGAACCCATTTGAAATTAAATAGGTTAACGGTTCCAGAGTAACATATGGCATTAATTGGCATTGCTTCTGATTTATTCCAATTCATTTTGTAGCCTGACATACTAGAATATGATTCAATACAAGTAAGTAATAGTAGTACAGACTGAAGAGGATCAGAGACCAGCTGTAGAATATCATCTGCATACATAAGCAGCTTGTGTTCTTTTCCTCCTCCATATACACCCCTAATTTCTGAATCTGTTCTTATCATTGTTGCAACAGGCTCTAAAACTATGGTAAACAGGAGAGGAGAGAGTGAGCAACCCTGCCTTGTGCCTCTAGAAAGACAAAGAAAAGGAGACATAATTCCATTCATAAGTACTGTTGATTTAGGATTGGAATAGAGGACCCCTATCCATTTACAAAAGTCAGGTCCAAAACCAAATTTTTCTAGGGTTCTTAAGAGAAAAGCCCATTCTACCCAATCAAATGCCTTCTCAGCATCTAAGGAGACAGCAGCGGTGTAACTGTTTCTTCGCCGTTGCAAACTTCTTCCTCTTCATTGCCAGTCCTTGGACAGGTCCAGGAAAAAAGACCTGTCCAAGGAACTGGCCTTCACACTGAAAGCCACCCGTTTCTTTCGCCGCTTTAAGTACCTTGTCCCGGGCTGTAGATCGTTGGAAGTGGATGAGAACCATTCTCGGGGGCATATTCTCGTCAGGCATGGTTAAACTGCGATCGGTTCATTCAATTTCGAATCTGTGCCTGTCATTAAATACAAATCCTTCTGCGATGATTTTCTGCACACACGAGATTAGTCCACCGCCAGCCTCACTCCCCTCTTTCAGATTAACCAATCTCACCGTATTTCTCCTACTTCTTTTCTCATGTTCTTTAACACGGTTCCACAACATATCCAGCTTTTTCTCGTGATTCTCATTGCCCTTCTCCAGATGGTAGATGGCATCCTCCACTGTCGAAATCCCTCTGAATTGTTTAGTTCTAATGTTGTCATTCTTTCGTCTTTTCAGTTTATTTTTCCTAGTATCTTACCAGCGTACATTATTTTTACATTTTACATTTTAGTCATTTAGCAGATGCTCTTATCCAGAGTGACTTACAGTGCATACATTTTTCATACATTATTACTCTGAGGCAAGTTATCCTGGGGTTTTTGGGTATTCATTGCTTTATCATTCTGTGCTCTAATGACAGGGGTGTATTACGGGGGTGCTCCGGGTGGCTGAAATAATACCATCAAGTACATTTCGTGGAACATCAAAGGGGCTAACAACCCTGTGAATCGTAAGAGAGTGCTGGCACATTTCAATGGTTTGAACGCACATTTTGGGTTTGTACAGGAGACTCCATTGAGGACATGTGAACACTTTAGGATTCTGGGTTGGTCAATTGTTCCACTCTAACTTTCATAGTAGCTTCTGAGGTTATTGCTGATCTTAAGGGACGATACGTCATAGTAACTGGTAAACTGTTTTCCACCCCTCTTGTTTTGGCTAGTGTTTATGCCCCTAATTGGGATGACACAAGTTTCATTTCTACCTTTCTACCTTTTTACCTGCTATACCCAATTTAGATTCCCATTCGATGATTTTAGGGGGTGATTTCAACTGTACAATTTCCCCAGTTCTTGACAAGTACTCACGAAAAACTACTGGCCCATCTAAATGTGCCCTACTTATTCAAACTTTTCTTTAGAAATATGCTATGTGTGAGGCTTGGCGTTTCCTACACCCTGCAGATAGACAGTATACATTTTTTTCTCATGTTAAACATAATCCCGCATTGATTACTTATTTTTGGACAATAAACTTCTTCCTAACCTCCAGAGGTGTACTTATGAGAGTATTGTCATATCTGACCATTCACCATTAGTGCTTGAGCTTCCCCAGCAACCTCCTATGCATTACCAATGGCGTTTTAACTCTCAGATAAGGAGTTGTCAAGTTACTTTCTTCTGAAATCACCTTGTTCGTATAAATTATTTTTATTTTATTTTTGTGTGTCTAATTTTAACCCCCTTTTTCTTGTCTCATCTCTGCCATTCCCAAATGGGCTCGGGAGAGGCGAAGGTCAAGTCATGCGTCCTCCGAAACATGACCCGCCAAGCCACGCTTCCATAACAGCCGCTTGCTTAACCTGGAAGCCAGCTGCACCAATATGTCGGAGGAAACACTGTTCAACTGACGACCGAAGTCAGCCTGCAGGCACCCGGCCTGACACAAGGAGTTGCTAGAGCACGATGAGCCCACCACCCTATGGGTGTAACCTATCATTTTTACTGGGATTTCACAAGAAGAGGAATACCGGAGAGTCTTGTGTCCATATATCTAGAGTTGTGTAGCCGAAGAAGCAACATTTTCACTAGATATTAGGCCACTCATTAGCTAAATATTACGAGCTATATATATTTACAGGTCAAAGTGTAAGAAAAAAAGCTTGATTATTAAATGGCAGATCTGTGCGTTCCTCCAGGCTGCGCTCTGCAGCAGTTGGGCAGCAAAGCTCCAGTATTGATTAGGCCTACGTTTTTAGACAATTGCATTATTCTACCTAGGCTACAACAATACAGTGCAATGAGGAAAGTATTATTGTTATCAAGTGAGTACACAATTATTGGCTAGGGCTGTATACTGGAGTGGTGTAGGCTAATTTGAATTTTGTTATTTTTTTTTGCTATTTTATTAGGATACCCATTGGCTGTGGTGATTGCAGCAGCTACTCTTCCTGGGGTCCACACAAAACATGAAACATGACACAATACAGAACATTAATAGAAAATAACAGTTTAAGGACAGAACTACATACAGTACATATAAAATGTCACACATAGCTGGTGGGGGTAAGTCTGTGCGTCAGTGCTGTGTGTAAGTTGACTATGCAAATCATTTGGAATTTAAAACATTAATGCTAATTTCATTAACCTCTTAAGGATCGGACCCTTTTTTTCAATTTTCACCTAAAATGACATACCCAAATCTAACTGCCTGTAGCTCAGGACCTGAAGCAAGGATAAGCATATTCTTGATACCATTTGAAAGGAAACACTTTGAAGTTTGTGGAAATGTGAAATTAATGTAGGAGAATATAACACATTAGATCTGTTAAAAGATAATACAACAAAAAACATGCATTTTTTTTCATCATCTTTGAAATGCAAGAGAAAGGCCACAATATAATATTGCAGTTTAGGCGCAATTTAGATTTTGGCCACAGCAGTGTGTGTGCAAAGTTTCAGATTGATCCAGTGAAGCATTGCACTACTGGACTATTTTGTATCAGAGGGAGTGTGTGCGGAGGAGCGGAGGAGCGGGGTGACATGAGAGAACTTGGGAAGGTTGAAGCTGGACCAATAAAGCTAGCTAGCGGGTAGCTACTGGTAACTATTAGCAACTGTGGATAGTTGTTTCCTATGTTATTTCACGCTTAAGAGTACCTGTAATTATGCTAGCTAGCTACCTACCATTCAGCTGTTTTTCTAACCTCATTATCTGAAGCGTTAACATTAGGTAGTTAGTAGCTACTGTACTTGAAATGTAGCTAGCTTGTTGCTACCTGGATAGCTAACTAAACAACAGCTGGAATGACCTAGCTGTAATGTTTACAAGTAATGTTATCCCCACAAGCTGGCTACTAGATGACCAATAGAACAGTTGGTCCTAATTTGGAATTAATCTAAAACAATAATAGATAACTAACTAGCTAGTTGGCTTGGTAAGATATGTTTGTATTAACCGGGCTTCTGCATTTGGAGACGCTTTCTCTCCTTTGGGACAGACGTGAACTGGCTAAATCGATTCAGTAGCTAGCTTTACACTTAACTAGCTAACAGTAGCTACTAAGGGTACATTTATAACCTACATTTATTTTATTTTTATTTTTACATACTGGTAACCAGAGTCGTTCAAAAGGAATTCAAGACATGGGTGACTAGTTAAGATTAGCTTGGCTCTCTCTGTGTGTTTCATACCGTGGGAGGAGGGGTTGGTTCATTGACAGAGAGCAATGGCTAGCTAATATGCTAACTATTCTAGCTAGCTAACGAACTGGCTGAATGAGTTGACGACGTACTCACTCAAACTGTCAAAACGAACCCCAAAACTTTACACAAAGTTAGACACGGACACTAATGATCTGTTTAGCGTGTTAACACACTATTGGTAGTTTGTTGTAACTGAGTATTGGTGCTAAACCGTGTGTTATTGGAAGCTAGCATGTTAGTTAGCTATGGTGTCATAGGATACGGTGGCCTGGGCGGTTTTCACGGAAGAATACTGTACCAAGTTAGCTAGCTGAAGTCTATTCCTATACTCAGTTATTCCAATACTCAGTTACAACAAACTACCAATAGTGTGTTAACACGCTAAACAGATCATTAGTGTCCGTGTCTAACGTTGTGTAAAGTTTTGGGGTTCGTTTTGACAGTTTGAGTGAGTCTATTCCTGGAAAACATTGAACCACTGTAGTTTACAACAATTATAATTTCTAAAGTGGAAGTTGGGAGAGTTATATTTGAGTGTTTCAGTGAAACGTAAGTGATGAGGCCCCGCTCCATCGCTTTCCCAGATGTTTAGTTAATTTCATTCCGATCTCCTTTGCATTATTGTAGCCTTTTCTGTAACCTGTCAACTATGTGTCTGTCTATCCCTGTTCTCTCCTCTCTGCACAGGCCCTACAAACGCTTCACACTGCCTGGCTGCTGCCACTCTAATCTGGTGGTCCCTGCGCGCACGACCCACGTGGAGTTCCAGGTCTCAGGCAGCCTCTGGAACTGCCGTTCTGTGGCCAACAAGGCAGAGTTCATCTCAGCCTATGCTACCCTCCAGTCCCTCGACTTCTTGGCGCTGACGGAAACATGGATTACCACAGAAAACACTGGTACTCCTACGGCTCTTTCCACGTCTGATCATGTGTTCTCGCATACCCGAGAGCATCTGGTCAGTGCGGCGGTGGCACAGGAATCCTCATCTCTCCCAAGTGGACATACTCTCTTTTCCCCCTGACCCATCAGTCTATCTCCTCATTTGAATTCCATGCTGTCACAGTCACTAGCCCATTCAAGCTCAACATCCTTATCATTTATCACCCTCCAGGTTCCCTTGGAGAGTTCATCAATGAGCTTGACGCCTTGATAAGTTCCTTTCCTGAGGATGGCTCACCCCTCACAGTTCTGGGTGACTTTAACCTCCCTACGTCTACCTTTGACTCATTTCTCTCTGCCTCCTTCTTTCCACTCCTCTCTTCTATTGACCTCACCCTCTCACCGTCCCCCCCTACTCACAAGGCATGCAATACGCTTGACCTCATCTTTACTAGATGCTGTTCTTCTACTAATCTCACTGCAACTCCCCTCCAAGTCTCCGACCACTACTTTGTATCCTTTTCTCTCTCGCTCTCCTCCAACACTACTCACTCTGGCCATACTCAGATGGTAATGCGCCGTCGCAACCTTCGCTCTCTCTCTCCCGCTACTCTCTCCTCTTCCATCCTATCATCTCTTCCCTCTGCTCAATCCTTCTCCCTCCAATCTCCTGATTCTGCCTCCTCAACCCTCCTCTCCTCTCTTTCTGCATCATTTGACTCTCTATGTCCCCTATACTCCCGGCCGGCTCGGTCCTCCCCTCCTGCTCCGTGGCTTGACGACTCCTTGCGAGCTCACAGAACAGGGCTCCGGGCAGCCGAGCGGAAATCGAGGAAAACTAGACTCCCTGCGGACCTGGCATCTTTTCACTCCCTCCTCTCTACATTTTCTTCCTCTGTTTCTGCTGCTAATGCCACTTTCTACCACTCTAAATTCCAAGCATCTGCCTCTAACCCTAGGAAGCTCTTTGCCACCTGCTCCTCCCTGCTGAATCCTCCTCCCCTCCCCCCTCCCCCCTCTCTGTGGATGACTTCGTCAACCATTTTGAAAAGAAGGTTGACGACATTCAATCCTCGTTTGTTAAGTCAAATGACACCGCTGGTCCTGCTCACACTGCCCTACCCTATGCTTTGACTTCTTTCTCCCCTCTCTCTCCAGATGAAATCTTGCGACTTGTGACGGCGGGCCGCCCAACAACCTGCCCGCTTGACCCTATCCCCTCCCCTCTTCTCCAGACCATTTCCGGAGACCTTCTCCCTTACCTCACCTCGCTCATCAACTCATCCTTGACCGCTGGCTATGTCCCTTCCGTCTTCAAGAGAGCGAGAGTTGCACCCCTTCTAAACCTACACTCGATCCCTCCGATGTCAACAACTACAGACCAGTATCCCTTCTTTCTTTTCTCTCCAAAACTCTTGAGCATGCCGTCTTTAGCCAACTCTCTTGCTATCTCTCTCAGAATGACCTTCTTGATCCAAACCAGTCAGGTTTCAAGACTGGTCATTCAACTGAGACTGCTCTTCTCTGTGTCACGGAGGCTCTACGCACTGCTAAAGCTAACTCTCTCTCCTCTGCTCTCGTCCTACTGTGAACCATCAGATCCTCCTCTCCACCCTCTCCGAGTTGGGCATCTCCGGCACGGCTCACTCTTGGATTGCGTCCTACCTGACAGGTCGCTCCTATCAGGTGGCGTGGCGAGAATCTGTCTCCGCACCACGTGCTCTCACCACTGGTGTCCCCCAGGGCTCAGTTCTAGGCCCTCTCCTATTCTCGCTATACACCAAGTCCCTTGGCTCTGCCATATCCTTACTTGGCCTCTCCTATCATTGCTACGCAGACGACACACAATTAATCTTCTCCTTTCCCCCTTCTGATAACCAGGTGGCGAATCGCATCTCTGCATGTCTGGCAGACATACAGTGGGGGAAAAAAAGTATTTAGTCAGCCATCAATTGTGCAAGTTCTCCCAATTAAAAAGATGAGAGAGGCCTGTAATTTTCATTATATGTACACGTCAACTATGACAGAAAAATTGAGGAAAAAAAATCCAGAAAATCACATTGTAGGATTTTTAATGAATTTATTTGCAAATTATGGTGGAAAATAAGTATTTGGTCACCTACAAACAAGCAAGATTTCTGGCTCTCACAGACCTGTAACTTCTTCTTTAAGAGGCTCCTCTGTCCTCCACTCGTTACCTCTATTAATGGCACCTGTTTGAACTTGTTATCAGTGTAATATACACCTGTCCACAACCTCAAACAGTCACACTCCAAACTCCACTATGGCCAAAACCAAAGAGCTGTCAAAGGACACCAGAAACAAAATTGTAGACCTGCACCAGGCTGGGAAGACTGAATCTGCAATAGGTAAGCAGCTTGGTTTGAAGAAATCAACTGTGGGAGCAATTATTAGGAAATGGAAGACATACAAGACCACTGATAATCTCCCTCGATCTGGGGCTTCACGCAAGATCTCACCCCGTGGGGTCAAAATGATCACAAGAACGGTGAGCAAAAATCCCAGAACCACACGGGGGGACCTAGTGAATGACCTGCAGAGAGCTGGGACCAAAGTAACAAAGCCTACCATCAGTAACACACTACGCCGCCAGGGACTCAAATCCTGCAGTGCCAGACGTGTCCCCCTGCTTAAGCCAGTACATGTCCAGGCCCGTCTGAAGTTTGCTAGAGTGCATTTGGATGATCCAGAAGAGGATTGGGAGAATGTCATATGGTCAGATGAAACCAAAATATAACTTTTTGGTAAAAACTCAACTCGTCGTGTTTGGAGGACAAAGAATGCTGAGTTGCATCCGAAGAACACCATACCTACTGTGAAGCATGGGGGTGGAAACATCATACTTTGGGGCTGTTTTTCTGCAAAGGGACCAGGACGACTGATCCGTGTAAAGGAAAGAATGAATGGGGCCATGTATCGTGAGATTTTGAGTGAAAACCTCCTTCCATCAGCAAGGGCATTGAAGATGAAACGTGGCTGGGTCTTTCAGCATGACAATGATCCCAAACACACCGCCCGGGCAACGAAGGGGTGGCTTCGTAAGAAGCATTTCAAGGTCCTGGAGTGGCCTAGCCAGTCTCCAGATCTCAACCCCATAGAAAATCTTTGGAGGGAGTTGAAAGTCCGTGTTGCCCAGCGACAGCCCCAAAACATCACTGCTCTAGAGGAGATCTGCATGGAGGAATGGGCCAAAATACCAGCAACAGTGTGTGAAAACCTTGTGAAGACTTACCGAAAACGTTTGACCTGTGTCATTGCCAACAAAGGGTATATAACAAAGTATTGAGAAACTTTTGTTATTGACCAAATACTTATTTTCCACCATAATTTGCAAATAAATTCATTAAAAATCCTACAATGTGATTTTCTGGAGAAAAAAAATTCTCAATTTGTCTGTCATAGTTGACGTGTACCTATGATGAAAATTACAGGACTCTCTCATCTTTTTAAGTGGGAGAACTTGCACAATTGGTGGCTGACTAAATCCTTTTTTTCCCCACTGTAATTGTGCGACGCCATGATTGTTGTTGTGATAAACCACAGTTTATCAAATCATGACTTCAGTGATCTTCAGGTCGGAGTTTTAGAAAGATGCCAGAGTTTCCGACTTTTAATTCAGAGTTGGATGACCATTCAAAACCATTTTCCCAGTCTGAGTTAATTTGTTTACCGGGTTCTTAGTTGTCTTGAATGCACTGAAATCGGAAGTCAGAGATTTCAGAGATCCCAGTTGTTTTGAACACAGCATTTCTGTTGCGCGCTAGCTTCCTACGTCATCACTACAAGCATTATTTTATTTGCCAGATACTCTACACGCCCACATTCTGGATACACCAAGCACAAAGAGGGACTGATCGAACAGTCAATGGAAAGTCAAAAATCAAATTGTCCACACAGCCGGGCTCAGCGAGGAGAATGAGAGAGAGAGAGAGAGAGAGAGAGAGAGTTACACATAGTCGAATTCAATACGTAAATTCCAAAATGCTGACAAATGCTGACATTTAATCGATAACAAATTATATGACCCTCCACTGGATAAAATAAACCCTCCCCCTGAGTGAAATAGAAAAAGCATGACCCTCCACCGTTTTCCTCCGGGTAATAATTGTGTAGATTTTGACTGGTCCGTTAGAGGCTTTTCTATGTCAGGTCCAATCAATCAGAACATTTTATTTCCTCCATCTTTAAACGATGGGTCTTTTGGCATCTGGCAATCACTAGGCCTCTCCTCACTAGGCAAATTATTATTCAATGATACGTTTGCCTCTTTTGCTCAGCTACAGGAAAGGTTCAACCACCCCCAATCCCACTTCTTCTGCTATCTCCAGACTAGGACATTTGTTAGAGAACAAGTTGAGCATATTATTTATATTGTTTATATTGTGTTGTCTAATTGTGTGTGATGTGTGTAGAACTGAATAAACTGAGTTTAAAAACAAAAAACAATAGCATGATGTTACCGAGTGACGGAGGTGCATTCCATGAATAGGAATTTGATGCATGCATACCTGAATACTGAAGAAAAAGCAGGTACGATATCTTGTGCGAACTCTCCACTAGTGGAAGTGCAGTCTGTGAATAAAGTTTTCATACCCCTTGACTTAATCAAAATGTTGTTGTGTTACAGCCTGAAGTCAAAATCTATGAAATATATATTTTTCCCACCCATCTACACACAATACCCCATAATGACAAAGTGAAAACATGTTTTTTTTTGGTACAAATGTATTGAAAATGAAATAGAGAAATATTTACATCCCTGAGTCAATACATGTTAGAATCACCTTTGGCAGCGATTACAGCTGTGAGTCTTTCTGGGCAAGTCTCTAAGAGCTCTGGATTGTACAATCAATGCCCATTATTATTTTCATAATTATTCAAGCTCTGTGAAGTTGGTTGTTGATCATTGCTAGACAAACATTTTCAAGTCTTGCCATTGATTTTCAGGCAGATTTAAGTCTAAACTGTAACTCGGCCACTCAGGAACATTCACTGTCTTCTTGGTAAGCAACTCCAGTGTAGATTTGGCCTTGTGTTTTAGGTTATGTCCTGCTGAAAGGTGAATTCATCTCCCAGTGTCTGGTGGAAAGCAGACTGAACCAGGTTTTCCTCTAGGATTTTGCCTGTGCTTAGCTCCATTCCTTTTCTTTTTTTTCCCTGAAAAACTCCCCGGTCCTTAATGGTTAGAAGCATACCCATAACATGATGCAGCCACCACTATGCTTGAAAATATGGAGAGTGGTACTCAGTAATGTTTTGTATTGGATGTGCCCCAAACATAACACTTTTATTCAGAACAAAAAGTTAATTGCTTTGCCAAATTTTTTGCAGTATTACTGTAGTATCTTGTTGCTAACTGGATGCATGTTTTGGAATATTTTTTATTATATACATGTTTCCTTCTTTTCACTCTGTCAATTAGGTTAGTATTTTTTTTTTTACAATTTTGTTGATCCGTCCTCAGTTTTCTCCTATCACAACCATTAAACTCTGTAACTGTTTTAAAGTCACCATTGTCCTCATGGTGAAATCCCTGAGTGGTTTCCTTCATCTCCAGCAATTTAGGAAGGATGCCTGTATCTTTGTAGTGACTGGGTGTATACAAAGTGTAATTAATAACTTCACCATGCTCAAAGTTACATTCAATGTCTGCTTTAAAAAATAAATACCCATCTACCAATGAGGAATGAGGAACGAGGGAGAACTCTGTTTGTTGTTTTGGAAAGTGTGTTGCTTTGGAAAGTTTTGAAAGTCTATTGAAAAAGTTTGGTTTCTAGCTAGCTACCTTTTGAGTTTAGATCCCCTGATGTGGATGGCATCAGTTGCTGGGACCGCTACGATCTGTCCAGTGATCCTGCCGACGAAGGCCGAGTCTGAGGAGCTGCTTGGCGTATCAGCTAGCCTAGCTGCTAGCTAGCGGCCTATTAAGTTAGCGGGTTTTATTGAGGGCTTGAACACAGCCATTTTGACTGGGACCGCAGATTGTCCCGGGCTTGTGGTTGTCTCAAGCCCTGCTGTTTGTTGTTATTTCCAATCTTCCCTGCGACCTGCCCTGTCTGGAACTGCGAGGAGTAACAGCGTAACCTACGTTGCTACCATGACAGAGACCAAAGGCGGCAGGAGTACCGTTGAGGACAGTGGTGTCTTTCTATCACAGATGAAGGATCTTTTAAACAAACAAAAAGAGTTCTACAAGCAGTTGTTACAACAACAATAAAATAAATTAAAGTGTGTGTCCAAATACTGGTGGAGTCAACTACCAAAAGAATGGACAACATGACCAGAGTGGTCCAGGACCTGAAGAACAGTTTGCAGTTCTCCCAGGGTCAGCTCGATGAGTTTAAACAGGAGAATGGCAAGATGACAGCAATCTGTAAGTCATGGAGAGAGGACATCAGTTCCGTATGTGAATCCATGATAACAATGACGGAGAAATCAGATTATCTTGAGGAACAATCAAAGCGGAACAACATGGTTGTGGACGGAATTGCAGAATCTACAGAGTCTAAGGACAAAGTGAGGGAAATGTTCTTGGAGAAACTGAAGATGGACCACAGGAAGATTGAGGTGGAACGCGCCCACAGGACTGGAAAACCCACCACCGGCCCAGGTGACAGGCCAAGGCCGATAGTGGTCAAGTTCCTGAGGTTCAAGGACAAGGTAGCTGTTCTGGAAAGAGCCAAGAACTTGAGAGTAACACAGTGCATTCGGAAAGTATTCAGACTTTTTCCAAATTGTGTTACGTTACAGCCCTATTCTAAAATGTTCCTCATCAATCTACACACAAAACCCCATAACGACAAAGCAAAAACTGTTTTTAGACATTTTAGCAAATGCATAAAAAAAAATGAAATATAACATTTACGTAAGTATTCAGACCCTTTACTCAGTACTTTGTTGAAGAACCTTTGGCAGCAATTACAGCCTCAAGTCTTCTTGGGTATGATGCTACAAGCTTGGCACACCTGTATTTGGGGAGTTTCTCCCATTCTTCTCTCCAGATCCTCTCAAGCTCTGTCAGGTTGGGTGGAGAGAGTCGCTGCACAGCTATTTTTAGATCTCTCCAGCGTTGTTCGATCAGGTTCGAGTCCGGGCTCTGACTGGGCCACTCAAGGACATTCAGAGACTTGTCCCGAAGCCACTCCTGCGTTGTCTTGGCTGTGTGCTTATTGTCGTAACCTTCGCCCCAGTCTGAGGTCCTGAGCAGTCTGGAGCAGGTTTTCATCAAGGATGTCTCTGAACTTTGCTCCGTTCATCTTTCCCTTGATCCTGACTAGTCTCCCAGTCCCTGCCGCTGAAAAAAATCCCCATAGCATGATTCTGCAACCCCCATGGGATGGTGCCAGGTTTCCTCCAGACGTGACGCTTGGCATTCAGGCCAAAGAGTTCAATCTTGGTTTCATCAGACCAGAGAATCTTGTTTCTCATGGTCTGAGAGTCCTTTAGGTGCCTTTTGGCAAACTCCAAGCGTTGTGTCATGTGCCTTTTACTGAGGAGTGGCTTCGATCTGGCCACTCTACCATAAAGGCCTGATTGGTGGAGTGCTGCAGAGATGGTTGTCCTTCTGGAAGGTTCTCCCTTCTCCACAGACAAACTCTGGAGCTCTGTCAGAGTGACAATCAGGTTCTTGGTCACCTCCCTGACCAAGGCCCTTCTCCCCTGATTGCTCAGTTTGGCCAGGTGGCCAGCTCTAGGAAGAGTCTTGGTGGTTCCAAACTTCTTCCATTTAAGAATGATGGAGGTCACTGTGTTCTTGGGGAATTTCAATGCTGCAGAAATCTTTTGGTACCCTTCCCCAGATCTGTGCCTCCACACAATCCTGTCTCAGAGCTCTACGGACAATTCCTTTGACCTCATGGCTTGGTTTTTGCTCTGACATGCACTGTCAACTGTGGGACCGTATATAGACAGGTGTTTGCCTTTCCAAATCATGTCCAATCAATTGAATTTACCACAGGTGGACTCCAATCAAGTTGTAGAAACATCTCAAGGATGATCAATGGAAACAGGAAGCACCTGAGGTGACCTTACAGATAATTGTATGTGTGGGGTAAAGAGATGAGGTAGTCATTCAAAAATCATGTTAAACACTATTATTGCACACAGAGTGAGTCCATGCAACTTATTATGTGACTTGTTAAGCAAATTTTTACTCCTGAACTTATATAGGCTTGCCATAGCAAAGGGGTTGAATACTTATTGACTCAAGACATTTCAGCTTTTCATTTTTAATTAATTTGTAAACAAATTGAAAAACATAATTCCATTTTGACATTACGGGGTATTGTGTGTAGGCCAGTGTCAAAAACATATCAATTTAATCTATTTTAAATACAGGCTGTAACACAACAAAATGTGGAAAAAGTAAAGGGGTGTGAATACTTTCTGAAGGCGCTTTACGTTCTTGGAACTGCATTCATTAATAATACAGGATTCTTAGAATTTTTACACTCTATTTTCTAACCACACACTATATTTGTGGATTAGTCAAACGATTTTGGGGCAGAATCCAAAGGTCTGAATGTATCTCTCATCTCTCACGTATCAATACATAATTTAAACAGCTTGCAGATCACAAATTACTAATTGAGGAGGGGAGCAGGAGTAATACACTGAAGACATTAAAACTATTTCCCAACAGATCATCCATACAGATTGAGTACTGTGCAGTCACATAAGTGGTCATTGGAATTGAATGCTCTGAGATTTAGAGTTTGGGGTCCCAACTTTATGGGGGTCCCAACTCAAACACACTCTTGTGTTGTTGTGGTTACTTTTTACTACAAAACCCTGAAGCAGTGAGGTTAAGATCAAACGAAAAGGTGTTTTAATAATAGATAGTCAGACATCAAGTCCTATGTTTAAAAGGGATTGTGCCTAGATGTTTTACTCAGGGAAAGAGACTGGGGCCCTTGATATGAAAATAAATAAATACTTTACTGAAGAGTATTTTTGTGGGGAAAAACTCATTCTGATTGGCTGGGCCTGGCTCCCCAGTGGGTGGGCCTGGCTGCCAAGTGGTTGGGCCTATGCCCTCCAAGGCCCACCCATAGCTGCACCCCTGCCCAGTCATGTGAAATCCATAGATTAGGGCCTAATTCATTTATTTCAATTGACTTATTTCCTAATATGAACTGTAACTCAGTAAAATCTTTGTTCAGTATATATAGTGGGGAGAACAAGTATTTGATACACTGCCGATTTTGTAGGTTTTCCTACTTACAAAACATGTAGAGGTCTGTAATTTTTATCATAGGTACACTTCAACTGTGAGAGACGGAATCTAAAACAAAAATCCAGAAAATCACAATGTATGACTTTTAAGTAATTAATTTGCATTTTATTGCATGACATAAGTATTTGATACATCAGAAAAGCAGAACTTAATATTTGGTACAGAAACCTTTGTTTGCAATTACAGAGATCATACGTTTCCTGTAGGTCTTGACCAGGTTTGCACACACTGCAGCAGGGATTTTGGCCCACTCCTCCATACAGACCTTCTCCAGATCCTTCAGGTTTCGGGACTGTCGCTGGGCAATACGGACTTTCAGCTCCCTCCAAAGATTTTCTATTGGGTTCAGGTCTGGAGACTGGCTAGGCCACTCCAGGACCTTGAGATGTTTCTTACGGAGCCACTCCTTAGTTGCCCTGGCTGTGTGTTTTGGGTCGTTGTCATGCTGGAAGACCCAGCAACGACCCATCTTCAATGCTCTTACTGAGGGAAGGAGGTTGTTGGCCAAGATCTCGCGATACATGGCCCCATCCATCCTCCCCTCAATACGGTGCAGTCGTCCTGTCCCCTTTGCAGAAAAGCATCCCCAAAAAATGATGTTTCCACCTCCATGCTTCACGGTTGGGATGGTGTTCTTGGGATTGTACTCATCCTTCTTCTTCCTCCAAACACGGCGAGTGGAGTTTAGACCAAAAAGCTCTATTTTTGTCTCATCAGACCACATGACCTTCTCCCATTCCTCCTCTGGATCATCCAGATGGTCATTGGCAAACTTCAGACGGGCCTGGACATGCGCTGGCTTGAGCAGGGGGACCTTCCGTGCGCTGCAGGATTTTAATCCATGACGGCGTAGTGTGTTACTAATGGTTTTCTTTGAGACTGTGGTCCCAGCTCTCTTCAGGTCATTGACCAGGTCCTGCCGTGTAGTTCTGGGCTGATCCCTCACCTTCCTCATGATCATTGATGCCCCACGAGGTGAGATCTTGCATGGAGCCCCAGACCGAGGGTGATTGACCGTCATCTTGAACTTCTTCCATTTTCTAATAATTGCGCCAACAGTTGTTGCCTTCTCACCAAGCTGCTTGCCTATTGTCCTGTAGCCATCCCAGCCTTGTGCAGGTCTACAATTTTATCCCATATGTCCTTACACAGCTCTCTGGTCTTGGCCATTGTGGAGAGGTTGGAGTCTGTTTGATTGAGTGTGTGGACAGGTATCTTTTATACAGGTAATGAGTTCAAACAGGTGCAGTTAATATAGGTAATGAGTGGAGAACAGGAGAGTTTTTTAAAGAAAAACTAACAGGTCTGTGAGAGCCGGAATTGTTACTGGTTGGTAGGTGATCAAATACTTATGTCATGCAATAAAATGCAAATTAATTACTTAAAAATCATACAATGTGATTTTCTGGATTTTTGATTTAGATTCCGTCTCTCACAGTTGAAGTGTACCTATGATAAAAATTACAGGAAACGTATGATCTCTGTAATTGCAAACAAAGGTTTCTGTACCAAATATTAAGTTCTGCTTTTCTGATGTATGAAATACTTATGTCATGCAATAAAATGCAAATTAATTACTTAAAAGTCATACATTGTGATTTTCTGGATTTTTGTTTTAGATTCCGTCTCTCACAGTTGAAGTGTACCTATGATAAAAATTACAGACCTCTACATGCTTTGTAAGTAGGAAAACCTGCAAAATCGGCAGTGTATCAAATACTTGTTCTCCCCACTGTATGGGCCCCCCAGTTTTCAATTTGGGGTTTGATCATCTTAGTAAAAAATTGTGAAGGATGGTAACTAGTGCATGTATCATTGAGTGATAAGTGGATAAACCCTTATGTAGATACAATAGTTCAATCAGTAGGGCTGGTCAAAATGGCTAGCTGAACTTTAACTTTAACATTCCGTAAGT
>NC_140012.1:34332388-34434214 GCF_964263955.1 Coregonus lavaretus | reverse complement strand
ACTACTGTGTCTCGACTCTTCTCAACTCCTGTGTCTCGACTCTTCTCAACTCCTGTGTCTCAACTCCTGTGTCTCCACTCCTCCCCTTATTGATGCAACACAGAGAGAGAAATAAAGAAAGACATAACTCTAACCCCCTCCCCTTCCCTTCCTCTCCACTCCTCCTTCCCTCCATCCCTCTCTCCCACACAACCACTTTCTCTCTCTCGTCGAGGAGCCTAATTACGCGCTGTACAGGGGAATCGATTCAGGAGAAAGTGAAGGTCCACAGCAGGTGGCTATGGACCCCTTTAACTCCCCCCCTCACCCCGTACCTCCCACCCACCTCTCACTCCCATCTCTATACTTACACTCACCCTCTAGGGAGACAAGATGGCAAACCTTGTCTGTGTCCCAAATGGCACCCTATTCCCTATGTATCACACTACTTTTGACCAGGGCTCCCTGCAGGGCTTTGGTCAAAAGTAGTGCACTATGTAGGGAATGGGGTGACATTTGAGATGCAGACAAGATGGCAGACCTTAATAAGACCCCTGCCTGCCTCTTCTCCTCATTCCCTTAGCCCCCACCTCCCCCCTAGTACCCTCCTTGTACAGCAGAAGTGCATTACCATACAGTATACTCCAGGGCAGCTGAGAGGACAATTATGGTCACTCTATGTCCTCTACACGCACACACGCACACATGCACACACGCACACACGCACACACACACACACGACTACAGCTAATGGGTTTAGAAGAAGATGAACATTTTTCAACCCTCAACCCTCTCATGACAAGTCTAGTCTGTGGAAGCAGAATGAACATGGAACTCCTCAGAGAAGGGACAGAGGGAGGAACAGAGGACTCTACTAAGTGTTCTGTGTACTGCCATGTGTATTCCCATGGACAGAACTGTTTTTACCAATGTGCTTTTACACTGTAGGAGTACTGACTGAGACTTGGTGCTGTGTGAGGCAGATGGGTTCCTAGACGGGTCTGTCATGTAAAATATAACAGACTCTGGTTTATCTAGATATGTGTGGAATTGGGACAAAAGTCCTTACAGAGACTCTGCAAACATACAGTCCATAAATGCGATATGAAGATGTCACTGTTTTACATCAGCGTACTAGATATTTCTGGAATATTTGTTTTGACTTAGAATGTACTAGCTAGTTGTCTTCCAACTGATCTAATGATCTATTCTTTTCTAAGTTAGTCATCACATACTTGCCTGGAGCATGTTCTCTGATTGACCCTAACACGGATCATGCTGGTTCCACATCTACAAGTGTCAGGTCACTAGCATATGATTATCAGTTTTTCACCATAGATTGTGTGTGTGTGTGTGTGTGTGTGTTTCTGTGAGTTAGTGCATGAGTCTTTGTGTGTTAGCTTGATCATTTTACTGCCTGACAGGGAGTTGTGAGTTAAGTCAGGAAGCTAGAAAAACACGACACAACTTCCGTTACATTAGCAATAACTGAAAATGCATAGTGCAATTGAAATGTCACCATCCTCACTGTAATAGACATGTACACATGTTAATTTTTGACATCTGAAACTATGACTTCTGTGGTTTCAGCAGGGAGCTCACTAAACTATATTACACTTTGTCTGTATCCCAAATGGCACATTATTCCCTATGTAGTGCACTACTTTTAACCAGGGCCCATAGGGTGACATTTTGAGACACATACCCCTACTTTTCCTATTTCCCCTTTTTTTTTTTTACAGAATATTTTTAATTAACTTAGAATGTGACCTTCATCATTAGAGACAATAACTCATTTAACTATTGATGTGTCCCCAATGGCACCCTTTTGTCTATGGGCCCTGGTCAAAAGTAGTGCACTATATAGGGAATAGGTTGCCATTTGGGGCTCATACCCTATCCTACATAGCCCTGGTAGTGAAATGAACAATACGAAGCAAGCAAACATAGTGTGTGTCTGTGTAATGTGTTGCTATGCTATTTTTAAGGCAGATGCTGAATGCTGCGATGAGAATGAATGAGTCAGACTGGCTAATGAGGAATGGGGATGACGGAGGGAGAGAGAGATGAGGGGAGGGGGATGGGAAATGGAAGAGATGAGGGGAGGGGGATGGGGAATGGAAGAGATGAGGGGAGTGGGATGGGGAATGGAAGAGATGAGGGGAGGGGGATGGGGAATGGAAGAGATGAGGGGAGGGGGATGGGGAATGGAAGAGATGAGGGGAGAGAGATGGGGAATGGAAGAGATGAGGGGAGAGAGATGGGGAATGGAAGAGATGAGGGGAGAGAGATGGAGAATGGAAGAGATGAGGGGAGAGAGATGGGGAATGGAAGAGATGAGGTGAGAGATGGGGAATGGAAGAGATGAGGGGAGAGAGATGGAGAATGGAAGAGATGAGGGGAGAGAGATGGGGAATGGTTGAGATGAGGGAAGGCTACACCCTTAGAAAAAAAAAGTTGTTATCTAGACCCAATAAGGGTTCTTCGGCTGTCCCCATAGGATAACTCTTTGAAGAACCCCTTTTGGTTCCAGGTAGAACCCTTTTTGGTTCCAGGTAGAACCCTTTAGGAGCAACAATAAGATGACAGGTGGCCCCGGTATTGTGTATGAACACCTGATCACCATGATGATAGGACGTGATGCGTCTTCTGCAACCTAATGAGTCTGTTGTTTGTTTGTTTATCTCCGACTCCGGCTAGCGCTGAGCACAGCTTCCAGGGGAATCTGTCAGTCTGTGTGTGTGTGTGTGTGTGTGTGTGTGTGTGTGTGTGTGTGTTTGCCTGACAATGTGAATCCCAGTGTGGTGACTGATAAAGGTCATTGATACTGAGAGAGGAGCCTGTTGAAGTTTGCCTGCCTCTAATTAGCTAGTACCCCATGCTCTCAGCTCACCCCACAGTGCCAAATACAAAGATGGAGTCACTTGCTCACTCCACTGCCAAGTAGAGAGGGAGTTGAAGATTGAGCAGGAGGTGGAAAAGGAGGATGAGAGTCAGTCCCTTGCCACAGCAAGCAGATAGGGAGGGGAGTGAAGAGGAGGAAAATGAGGAGGAAGATGGTGCATAATATTAACGATGATTCACAGTGATGATGAGCGTTTTGAAACACTGCCAGCCAGCCAGCCAGCTAAAAAAGAAGAGAGATGAGAAGCAAATGATGATGATGAATTTAGATAGAGAGAGAGAGAGAAAGAGAGAAAGAGAGAGAGACAGGGAGAAGGAGAGAGAGGGAGAGGGAGAAGGAGAGTGAGGTAGAGAGAGAGAGAGAGAGAGAGAGAGAGAGAGGAGGGGTGGGGGAGGGGGAGGGGGAGAAGGAGAGAGAGAGAGGGCGAGAGTGAGAGAGACACAGAGAGAGAGCGAGAGAGAGAGCGAGAGAGAGAGAGAGAGAGAGAGAGAGAGAGAGAGAGAGAGAGAGAGAGAGAGAGAGAGAGAGAGAGAGAGAGAGAGAGAGAGAGTGGGATCATGTGGAGAAGTGCAGACAGACAGAGGTTGTTGGAGACTAGATTATTCATAATGACCATCATCACTGCCTCTACAGTGCGTTGGATAATTCCCAGTGGCACTGTAGGGACACAGTAATGTCATCTAGGAGTGTTATTATCAGAGTCATCCACATCACTATGCAGTCAAGCTGCGGCCCCATGTGAGGAGTTGGTTTGATAAGTGACAGAGTGCAACTTTGGCCTGTGTGTGTGTGTGTGTGTGTGTGTGTGTGTGTGTGTGTGTGTGTGTGTGTGTGTGTGTGCGCGTGTGTGTGTGTGCCTTGGTGCACACTCTAATGGTGGTACATAGGGAGTAGATAGGAAAAGTCCCAGTATCAGTCATGTCTTGGTATTGATAGCCTTGAGTCTGTTAGTCAAATAAAGTCTTCACTTCCATCTGCATTGTCATCTGTTCAGAGTTGAAAGGACTTGGACTTGATGTCTGTGTCAGAGTTATAAGCTGTCAGGAGAAAGTGTTAGAGACACAGTTATTGAGAAACGTTATAAGCGATCAGGAGAAAGTGTTAGAGACACTGTGATTGAGAAAGAATGTAATAAATAAAGTCTTCATCGTCAACATGAGACTGGATGTACTAGTCAAGACAGAAACAAGGACATTTTTTTATTGTGCTTCTGAGATACAGTACAATATAATGGTCCAACTTTAATTAAATGAACAACAAAAAAACATACACTGAGCGTACAAAATACTTAGACTCACCAGGTGAATCCAGGTGAAAGCGATGATCCCTTATTGGTGTCACTTGTTAAATCCACTTCAATCAGTGTAGATGAAGGGGAGGAGACAGGTTAAATAATGATTTTTAAGCCTTGAGACAATTGAGACATGGATTGTGTATGTGTGCCATTCAGAGGGTGAATGGGCAAGACAAAAGATGTGTGTGTCTTTGAACAGGGTATGGTTCTCTATGACCTATATGGTGCTCTACTTTTGACCAGGGCCCTATTTAGGCCAAAAGTAGTGCACTATACATGGACTAAGGTGCCATTTCGGACGCATCCATTCAGTAGCCTATAAAACAACCTCAGCTGTAATTACAGTAACTGCCGGCCTCCATTCAGATAATGTTGTATCCTAATGGAGGCTTACAACAGGAAGTCAATAGGAAAATACATTAGCAAAATAAAATACACTAATTTGCTCTTCTCAGAACTGAGATTAGTGTAAAGCTGATGTGTCAGATTCTGCAGGTTCACTCCTGTATTCAGATCATAATGATGAGTTAGGCTACTATCATTTCACTCTTTTTTTTTCAATGTGATGGGCTTTGTCTGTATTGAGTTCATTCATGATGGGTTAGACTACTATCATCTGACTGTCTCTCTTTTTTCTCCTTTGAGAACTCTGTTTTCCTTTTCCTCTGAGCCATGCTTGTATCACCCACTACTACTGCTCCTCCCAAGGCAACAACAACCCTCTGGAAGCATGCATGGATCAGGAGGAGAGGAGAGGCCGCTGGGCATTCAGCCAAATGATCCACTCACCTTCCTTCCACTGAACCTAGAACTGCTACTTCCCCCAAAATACACTTTATCCATCCCTATCCATTCTTCCACAATCACCCAGCTCTGTTAGTCATCTCTACCCCTCTTCTTCTTCTCTCTACTGACCTGGAAGTCCTGCAACTTCCCCCCAAAATACTATTAAATCCCCATCAGGATTGTGGTCAACTACATTTTAATTAAATACGAGGACAATTGGATTTGGAATTTCAGTTTACTTCCTGTATTGACTGAATTGAAATGGAACTGACCCCAACTCTGATCCCCATCACCCCCACCACCACCCAGGCCTGTTACTTATCCCGACCTGCTGTATCTGTGCTCACATGCTGTGTGGGGTCTCTCCCCCATAGGCTCCTTGCCTGACTGTTTCCATCTGATCCGTCTTCAGAACATGGGACCACTTGGACGTCCCATGGCATCCACATACTTTCAGATGATGCTGCCATCGCTAAAGGTTGGCTGGGCATCACCCCGGACGCGCGGGAATAGGATTACAAATCTATTTTTCTATATTCCACACTACAGTACACTGACTGAAATTAATGGAACTTGACGGGCTGAGAAATGAATGTTAACAGGGATTAGCCAAATAGCTACAGAGGCTATTGAGGCTTTGAGTGCTGTAACTAACCAACACAACATCCATTGTCTTCGAGCTAGTGTTGCCCATTACTTCAAATAAAATGACGGTCTCCAGTGGCTGGGAAGACATAGACAAGGCCTGCATCCCAAATGGCATCCTATTTCTTACAAAGTGCAATAGTACAGGCGCTGGTCAAAAGTAGTGCAATATAGAGAGAATATGTTGCCATTTGGAACATCGACTAGCTCTGGCAATGAATCTGGTGCTTGGTGGGCACTGTTGAATAAAAAGGACCGGTTATTATTCTCAGATTTCATACAGAGTCTGTATTTCTAAGACATTTAGAACAAATCAATGAATACAACAATGGTTGCTAAGTCCAGACAATATATTGGGAATGTTACAACATGTAACAATAGCCATGTTTTGTCATGACATGTTTTGTAGTTTGAGTTTTACAACAGGCCTTGCATTAATTGCAGAGTCTATGTGAAATGTAACCTAAAGCTGGGTTGTTTTAGTGTATTATGTATTCTGTATGTGGATGATGATGATGTGTGTTATCAGTATGATCATTTCATGTCTATTGCATGTTAACCCTACTCACTGACAATGCTTTTGTCATGCCCTTTGGGGATGAACAAAGTCCTATTGACTTGAGTCTGTGCTCTTTTTCCACCCTGTAAAACATAGTCCTAGCCTCTCAATTTGTGGAAGACAGAGGGGGTACAGTGTTAAGGGCCAGGGTTGTGTTTCTCAATCACTGTGAGTGACACCAGACTGAAGGGCTGCGTCCGAAATGGCACCCTATTCCCTACATAGTGCACTACATTGGGATGCCATTTGGGATGCAACCAAGGTCTCACTGTCGCCATGAAACCTCAGCCACACTGCTACATTAGTGGATAGTTGAGAAACAGCAGTTGATGCCACAATGATTTATGACGGGAGACAAATTAGAAGATAGACAGGACTGTTTTTCATTATTTATTTAACCTTTATTTAGTCCCAGGAGACCTATTTCTCAAGGGAGACCTACTTGTACTGGCACTGTTTGTTGTGCATATGCTGGTAAATAAGGTGAAGCTAAGGCATGTTTACCATTGGTATATCTGAGGATTTTAAATCTAGGAATATGAGGTGGATTGAACACAGTCTTGTTGTTCTATTCCCCACTGAAAGCTCCATGATCCTGAAAGACACAGGCTGCATCCCAATTTTCCACCCTTCTCACGAAGTGTGCACTACCACATTTTCTTGAATGGATTTAACACTGGTGGGAACCACGTCCAGCCAATGAGCACACCAATCCCAAGACGGGGAGTGTAAAAGTACACACTTCTGGAAAAGGAAGGAGAATTCGAACGTATCTTACAGTCTTGGTAGCTTTCAGGTCCTTGGACAGCGCCAGCTGGGACTAGAGGAAGACCCTGACCAATGCACCTCTTGTATCTCACACATCTCCATTCACAATGTTTTGTGTCCTTCCTGATCGCCATATTCAAGATTTATAGCTACAATTCTGAGTTTACTCACTGGAGTTTTAAGCATTTCCATTGTTACTGTGAATAATGCAGATTCTCACTCCACTAAAATGACTTGAATGACGTCAACAACTGCGTCACCAAACATCTTTATTTCACATTAAAATATATTTAGTAGTGTTACTGTATGTATGGAGGGATGTAGATATTCAGCTGATTATAGTTAACAATGTATTATTATTGAAAGGAAAGTCTATCAAATGAAATACATCATTATATTTTTTACACCTATCTACATTTATAATTTATTATGGTACACTGAAAGGACTTCAGTATTTGTAATCACAAACATTTGAAACAGAGATAATGAGTACATTTGATATTTTAATCAATTGATTGATTCATTAAGCTAAATTATTTTGCTGGACAATTTTGTGAATCTACTTGAGCTGTAACCATGTTAAAACATTACACGACAGAACAGAAGCTAATAAATTCAAATTAGATAATCACATCAGCTTTAGCGAAACACAAATAAATAACAGAATATATTAATCTGCAGCTATTAGCTAGACCTTAGCTATCTATCTGTGCAGCGGGCCTGTTAGGGCAGACAAAAGACTTGGAGCGTGAAGATACTTATTTGATTTTAATTGTTAAAGTGCTGGATTGTACTGGAGCTAATATGCACAGACATAGCGCACACTCTTTGAATTTTTTTTTTTACAAAAGGGTGCTTCAGCTGTCCCCATAGGAGAACCCTTTTTGGTTCCAGGTAGAACCCTTTTTGATTCCAGGTAGAACCCTTTTAGGCTCCATGTATAACACTCTGTGGAAAGGGTTCATCTGTGGAAATGGTTCTACATGGAACCTAAAAGGGTTATACCCTGAACCAAAAAGGGTTCTACAAAGAGTTATCCTATGGGGACAGCCAAGGAATCCTTTTAGGTTCTAGATAGCAGATAGTGCAGTGTTATCACTATAGTCATAGAATATAGTAGGTACCAAGGAGAGGAGAGGAGAGGAGAGGAGAGGAGAGGAGAGGAGAGGAGAGGAGAGGAGATGGGATGGAAGGGTGGAGGTTAGGGGAGGGGGGAAAGGAAAGGAAAGGAAAGGAAAGGAAAGGAGGAGAGGATAGGAGAGGAGGGGAGGGGAGGGGATAAGAGGGAGAGGAGGGGAGGTGAAGGGAGGGGAGAGGAGAGGAAAGAAGAGAGGAATATAGGAAAGGAGGGGAGAGGAGAGGAGAGGAGCGGAGAGGAGAGGAGAGCAGGTACCAAGAAGCTACGCTAGCAGTCCTGATGAAAATGATTTTATTAACAATTCAGCTACTGTATGTATAGCATGTGGATATCGTGACCCTCTATCCACAGAGCTGTATCTTATAACAACTTGCACCTAAAAAGCGGACTCTGAAGAACAGCCATGGTTACATCCCAAGTGGAAGCATATTGAGATCGGGTTCCTAGTCACACAGTCTGTGTGTTCAGTATCACAACGATGCTAGTCCTTGGTAGAAGCATTTTTGTTCCCGTTTATTAGGACTCGCATGGCAACAAAAACACTCTCTCTTGAAGAATAACCACGGCTGAATTCCAAGTGCCTGGGAAGCATGATTGGATGGGGTGTATTACAACATGTAGCAATGATGCTAGTCCTCTCTATTGTTGGTAGGAGCTTGTGGTTCCAGCTGGATTGGGATCAATGGCTCTAGCTGGGAGATTATAGTAATCCAGACGATAGGTTAGTGCAACATGCTCCAGGATTTGGTGTAGATGAGGGGTGAGCTGGGGAAAGTGTCTAAGGAACAGATAAAATAAAGTAATCTCCTCGGCTCTTAAGGCTGGTTGGTAGTCGGTGGTCGAAGGCCAATCCTAATCTACTGGGAAATTGTAAAGAAAGGGTGGATCGTTGATCATTTGACTGACGAGGACCTTCTGATCACAAATTATTTTGGGCAGGTTACTTTCTAAATGTAATCTGTTACATTTACTAGTTACCTGTCCAAAATTGTAAATCAGTAATATAACTTTTGTATTACACAAACTCAGTAATGTAATCGGATTACTTTCAGTCACTTTTTGATTACTTTCCCCTTACATGCTGACCACACCGCTCACGCGCGCCATCGCGCGCATGTTGATTTTGTCCACCCACACCAGACGCGATCAGGACGCGCAGATTGAAATATCAAAACAAACTCTGAACCAACTATATTAATTTGGGGACAGATCGAAAAGCATCAAACATTTATGGCAATTTAGCTAGCTAGCTTGCTGTTAATAGCTAATTTGTCTTGGGATATAAACATTGGGTTGTTATTTTACCTGAAATGCACAAGGTCCTCTACTAGTAATCCACAGATAAAAGGGTAAACTGAGTTTGTTTCTAGTAATCTCTCCTCCTTTTTTTAATGCTGAATTGAATGTCATTGAGAAAACAAAAAGGTGTCATGATGTATTTTTTCACAAACATATTTTTGGAATAAAAATATTATCCAATAAGTAATCATCTAGTTTTTCTAAAGTATCTGTAATCCGATTACAATATTATTGCTGGTAATGTAACTAATTACAGGAAGAAAGGAAAAAAAGATATACTGTATATATCAGATTACATGTACTTGATTACATGTAATCAGTTACTCCCCAACCCTGATCATAAATATTTGAGGACATTGATCCATGAAGTTTGTTTTGTATGAGGTAGACCACACAGTACAGAAACTGTCTTACTGGAATGCTCCTTCTCCTTTTGTCCAATCACTACAAAGCCTGACGTTTGTTTGAGCTGGTGCAGGTCAAAAAACTACAGTTAATAGTGCGAATGATTGTAAAGGGTTACCCTATTTTATAGTAAAGCAGCATTATAGGAGTCTGGAGAGAGGCCACTATGAGATGCAGTGTGCTAAACAGGAAGTGATGAATGACATGTGCAGTTATTTCACCTTATAGAGTGTGTGTGTGTGTGTATATGTGTGTGTGTGTGTGTGTGTGTGTGTGTGTGTGTGTGTGTGTGTGTGTGTGTGTGTGTGTGTGTGTGTGTGTGTGTGTGTGTGTGTGTGTGTGTGTGTGTGTGTGAGTGAGTGAGTGAACAGTCAGGCCAGGAGCCTATGTGGAATGGCCTTGCACGGCAGAGTTGTTGACAAATATCAAACACATGACAAAGTTGTTAGTTTGTCACTGTTGATCAGCACACATTTGGATTCAAATGTCAAGAAAACAGGAGAATTTATTATGAATGTTAGAGAAACTGGTGAGTTTTTCTGATGCTAGCAAGCATGCATTTGCACACTGCAGTCAGTGCACAACAGAGTCGCTGTTTACGTGTAACATTAGCTATCAATTTGAGTTGTGTCCTGTCTGACAGTGAAATGTTGCTAGCTCTTACTATAGCTTGGACTATAAGGCAGACAGTAGGAAGGAGGATGAGGTGGCCTACAGCGAGATGAGGTACAGTACAGAGAGACATCTGGAAAGATATCTGTGGTGATCCTCCCCTATTTCCTCCTCCCGGCAAGCCGACTTAGACCAGTGGAGCAGTGATAGAAAAGCTGCCATCTCATGCTAATGACCTCATCTTCCTCAGCCAGCCCAACACTACACAAAAGCCGGTCGGTGCGACAATAGTATGCTTTGGTTGAAGCTCAATGTTAAATTCTAATCTCTATACCATAATATCTAAGCCAATATGACTCCAACGGCGATGAAAATTCACAAATCACCTTGATTGGAGGTACAGTACACAACACACTCCCTGCCTCTACAGTCATGGTCACAATTTCTGAGAATGACACAAATATTAATTTTCACAAAGTCTGTTGCCTCAGTTTTTATGATGGCAATTTGCATATTCTCCAGAATGTTATGAAGAGTGATCAGATTAATTGCAATTAATTGCAAAGTCCCTCTTTGCCATGAAAATTAACTTAATCCCCCAAAAATATTTCCACTGCATTTCAGCCCTGCCACAAAAGGACCAGCTGACATCATGTCAGTGATTCTCTCGTTAATCCAGGTGAGAGTGTTGACGAGGACAAGACTGGAGATCACTCTGTCATGCTGATTGAGTTAGAATAACAGACTGGAAGCCTTAAAAGGAGGGTGGTGCTTGAAATCATTGTTCTTCCTCTGTTAACCATGGTTACCTGCAAGGAAACACGTGCCGTCATCATTGCTTTGCACAAAAAGGGCTTCACAGGCAAGGATATTGCTGCTAGTAAGATTGCACCTAAATCAACCATTTATCGGATCATCAAGAACTTCAAGGAGAGAGGTTCAATTGTTGTGAAGAAGGCTTCAGGGCGCCCAAGAAAGTCCAGCAAGCGCCAGGACCGTCTCCTAAAGTTGATTCAGCTACAGGATCGGGGCACCACCAGTGCAGAGCTTGCTCAGGAATGGCAGCAGGCAGGTGTGAGTGCATCTGCACGCAGAGTGAGGCGAAGACTTTTGGAGGATGGCCTGGTATCAAGAAGGGCAGCGAGGAAGCCACTTCTCTCCAGGAAAAACATCAGGGACAGACTGATATTCTGCAAAAGGTACAGGGATTGGACTGCTGAGGACTGGGGTAAAGTCATTTTCTCTGATGAATCCCCTTTCCGATTGTTTGGGGCATCCTGAAAAAAGCTTGTCCGGAGAAGACAAGGTGAGCGCTACCATCAGTCCTGTGTCATGCCAACAGTAAAGCATCCTGAGACCATTCATGTGTGGGGTTGCTTCTCAGCCAAGGGAGTGGGCTCACTCACAATTTTGCCTAAGAACACAGCCATGAATAAAGAATGGTACCAACACATTCTCCGAGAGCAACTTCTCCCAACCATCCAAGAACAGTTTGGTGACGAACAATGCCTTTTCCAGCATGAAGGAGCACCTTGCCATAAGGCAAAAGTGATAACTAAGTGGCTCGGGGAACAAAACATGACATTTTGGGTCTATGGCCAGGAAACTCCCCAGACCTTAATCCCATTGAGAATTTGTGGTCAATCCTCAAGAGGTGGGTGGACAAACAAAAACCCACAAATTCTGACAAACTCCAAGCATTGATTATGCAAGAATGGGCTGCCATCAGTCAGGATGTGGCCCAGAAGTTAATTGACAACATGCCAGAGGTCTTGAAAAAGAAGGGTCAACACTGCAAATACAGTGAGGGAAAAAAGTATTTGATCCCCTGCTGATTTTGTAAGTTTGCCCACTGACAAATAAATTATCAGTCTATAATTTTAATGGTAGGTTTATTTGAACAGTGAGAGACAGAATAACAAACAAAAAAATCCAGAAAAACGCATGTCAAAAATGCTATAAATTGATTTGAATTTTTAATGAGGGAAATAAGTATTTGACCCCCTCTCAATCAGAAAGATTTCTGGCTCCCAGGTGTTTTTTATACAAGTAACGAGCTGATATTAGGAACACACTCTTAAAGGGAGTGCTCCTAATCTCAGCTTGTTACCTGTATAAAAGACACCTGTCCACAGAAGCAATCAATCAATCAGATTCCAAACTCTCCACCATGGCCAAGACCAAAGAGCTCTCCAAGGATGTCAGGGACAAGATTGTAGACCTACACAAGGCTGGAATGGGCTACAAGACCATCGCCAAGCAGCTTGATGAGAAGGTGACAACAGTTGGTGCGATTATTCGCAAATGGAAGAAACACAAAATAACTGTCAATCTCCCTCGGCCTGGGGCTCCATGCAAGATCTCACCTCGTGGAGTTGCAATGATCATGAGAACGGTGAGGAATCAGCCCAGAACTACACGGGAGGATCTTGTCAATGATCTCAAGGCAGCTGGGACCATAGTCACCAAGAATACAATTGGTAACACACTATGCCGTGAAGGACTGAAATCCTGCAGCGCCCGCAAGGTCCCCCTGCTCAAGAAAGCACATATACAAGGCCGTCTGAAGTTTGCCAATGAACATCTGAATGATTCAGAGGAGAACTGGGTGAAAGTGTTGTGGTCAGATGAGACCAAAATCGAGCTCTTTGGCATCAACTCAACTCGCCGTGTTTGCAGGAGGAGGAATGCTGCCTATGACCCCAAGAACACCATCCCCACCGTCAAACATGGAGGTGGAAACATTATGCTTTGGGGGTGTTTTTCTGATAAGGGGACAGGACAATTTCACCGCATCAAAGGGATGATGGACGGGGCCATGTACCGTCAAATCTTGGGTGAAAACCTCCTTCCCTCAGCCAGGGCATTGAAAATGGGTCGTGGATGGGTATTCCAGCATGACAATGACCCAAATCACATGGCCAAGGCAACAAAGGAGTGGCTCAAGAAGAAGCACATTAAGGTCCTGGAGTGGCCTAGCCAGTCTCCAGACCTTAATCCCATAGAAAATCTGTGGAGGGAGCTGAAGGTTAGAGTTGCCAAATGTCAGCCTCAAAACCTTAATGACTTGGAGAAGATCTGCAAAGAGGAGTGGAACAAAATCCCTCCTGAGATGTGTGCAAACCTGGTGGACAACTACAAGTAACGTCTGACCTCTGTGATTGCCAACAAGGGTTTTGCCACCAAGTACTAAGTCAAATACTTATTTCCCTCATTAAAATGCAAATCAATTTATAACATTTTTGAAATGCGCTTTTCTGGATTTTTTTGTTGTTATTCTGTCTCTCACTGTTCAAATAAACCTACCATTAAAACTATAGACTGATCATGTCTTTGTCAGTGGGCAAACGTACAAAATCAGCAGGGGATCAAATACTTTTTTCCCTCACTATATTGACTCTTTGCATAAACTTAATGTAATTATCAATAAAAGCCTTTGACACTTACGGAATGCTTGTAATTATACTTCAGTATACCATAGTAACATCTGACAAAAATATCTAAAAACACTGAAGCAGCAAACTTTGTGAAGACCAATACTTATGCATTCTCAAAACTTTTGACCACGACTGTAGTCATGAGCCGTCCGTCCCTTACCGACAACCACATACTGGACTTTTAACAGGGTCATTAGCATTAAGGGAAAAAACTCAAAATCTTGCCCCTAGTTAATATATAGGCGTCAGATAAAAACGAGACTACAGTGTCCATAAAGTAACCATTAGACTTTTTCACCTTTCTGACTAAATAAGTTTGTAGGGCTAAAACATTTTTTTTTTGTGCCCAACTTTTTATTTAGTTTTGTCCTTTTTTTCAGAGGTGGGTTACAGGTACAAAAACAATCAAATAAATGCATTCTCCCCTCAGTCTTCATCCACCAACCCGCATCCTCCCTCCCCACCCAGAAATCATGATTCCCACCCCGCCAAATAGAAATTGTGTGAGCAATAATAGGACCAAAGTGTAGTTTATATTGTTTAAGGGATATATCAGTGAAGACCACCTCTTCCAGGGCAACAGGAGAGACCGTATGTCTCTCTATACTCAGCCAGGGGGCAGAATAATCATGTCTAAACCAATTTAGGATTGGGTGAAAAGCTAGTGCCTGGTACAGATATTCCTCCTACGTCTTTCCCTCTTTGAAAATGTGTTAATTTCATCTGGGATCGTTTACCTAGCCATATACATTTTTAAACCGCACTATGAATTTGATCCTAATAGATAGAAGGGGGAGCCATGGAAAGTATTGAACTGCAGAAATTCAGCCATGGCAATAAATTCATTTTGACAATATATATTCTGCCGGTTAAAGCAACTGGGATATTATTTCATCTACTGAGGTCAGATAGAATTGATTTGTGCGTTATGTTAAGTTTTCCGGCAATGGTTTTATCTAAGGAATTCAATATATCTCCTCCCAAATATTTAAAATGGCAAACTATTTGGATTCCGTAAGTAGAGATGGAGTCCTCCATCAGGGTCTTCAGCGGCAGTAGGGCTGATTTGGTTAGATTAATTGTATAACTTGAGATGAAGCTGAATTTATCTATGATCTTCAATGCGTTTGGGAGCAATTGAGATACATTGTCTAGCTATAGTAAAATATCATCTGCATATAATTATCATTCGATTTTAGGAAACGTTGTGTTATTTCTTTCGATTGACAAATTGCCTTGGCCAGGGGTTCCATGGACAATAAGAATAGCAAAGGCAAAATCGGATTGCCTTGTTTGCTGCTTCTAGTGATTCTGAATGGAGCATAGGAGCTATTGCCTGTTATAACTATAGCTGAGGGATTGGTATATAGTATTTTAATCATATTAATACAATTTGAGCCAATACCCATATATTCTAAGACAAACCAGAGATATTACTATTTTAGTCTATCTAAAGCTTTTTTCTCCATCGAGAGATAATACAGCCCAAGATGCTGTTGTTTCGGATGAAGCATCTAAGGTATTGTATGTAATAGTCAACAGAGGTTATCTGAGGATAAACACTTTTTAACAAACCCACTTTGGTCCGTGTGGACCAATTTGGGTAAGTAAGTCTTGAGACTGAATGACAACATTTTGGAAAACAGTTTAATATCTGTGTTTATCAAAGCTAGGGGGCGATAGTGAGAACACTGGGTGGCATCCTTACCTTTTTTAAATAAAAGCCTAAATTAATGCTGTATTCACATCTCCCAAATGAACCTTTGTGAACGGCTGTATTAATAATTTAAATCAATAGTGGTCCTAATTGATTCCAACATGTTTCATTGACGTCAGGAGGAATACCATCCCATCCAGATGATTTGCCTTAATTCATGTTATCCAATGCCCTTTTGGAGAGATTTGGGCTCCCAGCGAGATGGCTTCCTCTGTTGAGAAAAGAGGAGTTCTTCATTATTTTAGAAAGGACTTAGTCTGGCTTGGTGTGGATTTACAATTAGAGGTGCACAGTTCTTTATAGAAGCGGGAGAATCTTTGATTGATTAATTTGGGATAGTAATTCCCCTGTTTCAGATTCAATAGTTGCTATATCAGCAAATTGATCATTACTGCGTAGCTTTTTGATTACATTGATTAAGTGCTGATTTCTGTCCATTAAGAACCAACAATGTGCTAATCTGACAATGCTAACATATTTTTTAGCCGAAGCTCAGAGTTGTACTTCTTAGATGCATATAATGTCCAGGGCATAACCTAGCCTGGTGGAACCAGCCTGATCGCTGTGTTCACCATTCTATTTCACTTCACATTTTATGATATCTGAAGTGAAATAGAAGGGTGAGAACAGCAATCGGGTTGGTTCCACCAGGCTAATCATAACCACCATTGATAATGTAATCAGTGCTCTGTGTGTGTGTGTGTGTGTGTGTGTGTGTTTGTGTGTGACCGACCAGTATATTTATTGAGGGGCCAGAAGCTGATCTACGCTGCTATGCCTATCAATGGGGCTCTGGCAAAGACCTTACCTTCAGCCTCACCCCTTGCCTGCTCACCATCAGTCGTCGATGTGGAGAACAGAATTAGGTAGGCTTACTCTGACCTGTTCAAACTTCAGAATTGTATATGTTTGTGTGCCAGATATCCCCTATCCCTAACTGCCATTGGTAATAGAACAGTGACTGTGTGTATGTGTTACACCTTTTCATTCCATGTGTCACTGATTAACTCTGCCTCAACTCTGCCTATGTCTACAGATGGACTGGAGATACTTTTGCCAGACAGCACCTCAGTCGTTTGATGGGGAGACCATAATTGGGTATGTTTTGTCTGACCTGTTCAAACTTCAACATAATACCACAATGGAAAAAAGGTATATCCAAACGTGCTTCAGCCCAGCTTAAATTAAAAAGGGAGAATCAAGTCCTGAGGGACTTGAAAATAAATAAAAACATTCCTTAACCCATAAATCTAAGCCCTGTCTAAACCAGGGGAAAGATTATAATAAGCTATATGGAATTGTTTTAATAAGGGGATACCAAGTATCATTTGGCTATTTGATTTAGAATTTTAAGACCCCTTGAAGTATATTTAAAAAAAATCCAAAGAAAACATTTGATGAAAAATGATGCTATTAGCCAATGTAAATGCATTGAATAACAGATTCACTACATGGAACAAAAGATAGTCCCCCAAGTAAAAGGAAGCTTGTTCTGAAGTGTCTGAGCGATACAAGAAAGATAAGGAAACATTTTTATTGTATTTTTACATGTATTTAATCCCATATTTTTGGCACAAAAAAATCTCTATCACTGGAGGCTGCTGAGGGGAACAGCTCAAAGTAATGGCCGGAACGAAGCAAATGGAATGGCATCAAACACCTGGAAACCATGTGTCCGATGTACTGTATTTGATACCATTCCAATGATTCTGCTCCAGTCATTACCACGAGCCCGTTCTCCCCAATTAAGGTGCCACCAACCTCCTGTGGTCTGTATACAGTGCATTCGGAAAGTATTCAGACCACTTCACTTTTTCCACATTTTGTTACGTTACAGCATTATTCTAAAATGGATTAAATTGTTGTTTTTCCCTCATCAATCTACACACAATACCCCATAATGACAAAGCAACAAACGTTTTTTAGATACACAAGTATTCAGACCCTTTACTCAGTACTTTGTTGAAGCACCTTTGGCAGCGATTACAGCCGCGAGTCTTCTTGGGTATGACGCTACAAGTTTGGCACACCTGTATTTGGGGAGTTTCTCCCATTCTTCTATGCAGATCCTCTCAAGCTCTGTCAGGTCGGATGGGGAGCGTCGCTGCACAGCTATTTTCAGGTCTCTCCAAAGATGTTAGATCGGGTTTAATTCCAGGCTCTGGCTGGGCCACTAAAGGACATTCAGAGACTTGTCCCGAAGCCACTCCTGCGTTGTCTTGGCTGTGTGCTTAGGATTGTTGTCCTGTTGGAAGGTGAACATTCGCCTCAGTCTGAGGTCCTGATAGCTCTGGAGCAGGTTTTCATCAAGGATCTCTCTGTACTTTGCTCCGTTCATCTTTCCCTCGATTCTGACTAGTCTCCCAGTCCCTGCCGTTGAAAAACTTCCACACAGCATGATGCTGCCAACACCATGCTTCACCGTAGGGATGGTGCCAGGTTTCCTCCAGACGTGATGCTTGGCCTTCAGGGCAAAGAGTTCAATCTTGGTTTCATCAGACCAGAGAATCTTGTTTCTCATGGTCTGAGTCCTTTAGGTGCATTTTGGCAAACTCCAAGTGGGCTGTCATGTGACTTTTACTGAGGAGTGGCATCCGTCTGGCCACGCTACCATAAAGGCCTGATTGGTGGAGTGCTGCAGAGATGGTTGTCCTTCTGGAAAGTTCTCCCAGTTCCACAGAGAAACTCTGGAGCTCTGTCAGAGTGACCATCGGGTTCTTGGTCACCTCCCTGACCAAGGCCCTTCTCCCCCGATTGCTCAATTTGGCCGGGCGGCCAGCTCTAGGAAGAGTCTTGGTGGTTCCAAACTTCTTCCATTTAAGACTGATGGAGACCACTGTGTTCTTGGAGAACTTCAATGCTGCATAAATGTTTTGGGACCCTTCCCCAGATCTGTGCCTCAACACAATCCTGTCTCAGAGCTCTACGGACAATTCCTTCAACCTCAAGCTTGGTTTTTGCTCTGACATGCACTGTCAACTGTGGGACCTTATATAGACAGGTGTGTGCCTTTCCAAATCATGTCCAATCAATTGAATTTACCACAGGTGAACTCCAATCAAGTTGTAGAAACATCTCAAGAATGATCAATGGAAACATGATGCACCTGAGCTCAATTTCAAGTCTCATAGCAAAGGGTCTGAATGCTTACAGTACCAGTCAAAAGTGTGGACACACCTACTCATTCAAGGGTTTTTCTTTATTTTTCACTATTTTTTACATTGTAGAATAATAGTGAAGACATCAAAACTATCAAATAAAACATATGGAATCATGTAGTAACCAAAAAAGTGTTAAACAAATCAAAATATATTTTATATTTGAGAATCTTCGAAGTAGCCACCCTTTGCTTTGATGACAGCTTTGCACACTTATGGCATTCTCTCAACCAGCTTCATGAGGTAGTCATCTGGAATACATTTCAATTAACAGGTTTGCCTTCTTAAAAATGATTTCTTTATTTTTAGTCATTTAGCAGACGCTCTTATCCAGAGCTACTTACAGGAGCAATTAGGGTTAAGTGCCTTGCTCAAGGGCACATCGACAGATTTTTCACCTAGTCGGCTCAGGGTTTAGAACCAGCGACCTTTCGGTTACTGGCACAACGCTCTTAACCACTAAGCTACCTGTGGAATTTATTTCCTTCTTAATGCGTTTCTGTTCTGACGAGATAGGGGTGGTATACAGAAGATAGCCCTATTTGTTAGAAGACCAAGTCCATATTATGGCAAGAACAGCTCAAATAAGCAAAGAGAAATGACAGTCCATCATTACTTTAAGACATGAAGGTCAGTCAATCTGGAAAATGTCAAGAATTTTAAAGTTTCTTCAAGTGCAGTCACAAAACCATCAAGCCCTATGATGAAACTGGCTCTCATGAGGACCGCCAAAGGAAAGGAAGAACCAGAGTTACCTCTGCTCCAGAGTATAAGTTCATTAGAGTTAGCTGCACCTCAGATTGCAGCCCAAATAAATGCTTCACAGAGTTCAAGTAACAGCCACATCTCAACATCAACTGTTCAGAGGAGACTGCATGAATCAGGCCTTCATGGTCAAATTGCTGCAAAGAAACCGCTACTAAAGGACACCAAAAAAGAAGAAGAGACTTGTTTGGGCCAAGAAACACGGGCAATGGACATTAGAACGGTGGAAATCTGTCCTTTGGTCTGATCAGTCCAAATGTGAGATTTTTGGTTCCAATTGCCGTGTCTTTGTGAGACGCAGAGTAGGTGGACGGATGATCTCTGCATGTGTGGTTCCCACCGTGTAGCATGGAGGAGGAGGTGTGATGGTGTGGGGGTGCTTTGCTGGTGACACTGTTGTTGATTGCAAATAGTCCGGGTAGCCATGATTAGCTGTTCAGCAGTCTTATGGCTTGGGGGTAGAAGCTGTTAAGAAGCCTTTTGGACCTAGACTTGGCGCTCTGGTACCGCTTGCCATGCGGTAGCAGAGAAAAGAGTCTATGACTAGGGTGGCTGGAGTCTTTGATAATTTACAGGGCCTTCCTCTGACACCGCCTGGTATAGAGGTCCTGGATGGCAGGAAGCTTGGCCCCAGTGATGTACTGGGCCATATGCACTACCCTCTGTAGTGCCTTGCAGTCGGAGGCAGAGCAGTTGCCACACCAGTCGGTGATGCAACCAGTCAGGATGCTCTCGATGGTGCAGCTGTATAAATTTTTGAGGATCTGAGGACCCATGCCAAATCTTTTCAGTCTCCTGAGGGGGAATAGGCTTTGTTGTAACCTCTTTACGACTGTCTTGGTGTGTTTGGACCGTGATAGTTTGTTGGTGATGTGGACATGGGGGCGTGCTCAGTCCCCTTTTTTTCCCCCTGTAGTCCACAATCATCTCCTTTGTCTTGAGCACGTTGAGGGAGAGGTTGTTATCCTGGCACCACACGGCCAGGTCTCTGACCTCCTCCCTATAGGCTGTCTCATCATTGTCGGTGATCAGGCCTACCACTGTTGTGTCGTCGGCAAACTTAATGATGGTGTTGGAGTCGTGCCTGGCCATGCAGTCATTGGTGAACAGGGAGTACAGGAGGGGACTGAGCAAGCACCCCTGAGGGGCCCCCGTGTTGAGGATCAGCGGAACAGATGTGTTGTTACCTACCCTTACCACCTGGGGGCGGCCCGTCAGGAAGTCCAGGATCCAGTTGCAGATGGAGGTGTTTACTCCCAGGGTCCTTAGCTTAGTGATGAGCTTTGAGGGCACTATGGTGTTGAACGCTGAACTGTAGTCAATGAATAGCATTCTCACATAGGTGTTCTTCTTGTCCAGGTGGGAAAGGGCAGTGTGGAGTGCAATAGAGATTGCATCATCTGTGGATCTGTTGGAGCGGTTTGCAAATTGGAGTGGTTCAAGGGTTTCTGGGATAATGGTGTTGATGTGAGCCATGACCAGCCTTTCAAAGCACTTCATGGCTACAGATGTGAGTGCTACGGGTCGGTAGTCATTTAGGCAGGTTATCTTAGTGTTCTTGGGCACAGAGACTATGGTGGTCTGCTTGAAACATGTTGGTATTACAGACTCAGTCAGGGACATGTTGAAAATGTCAGTGAAGACACTTGCCAGTTGGTCAGCGCATGCTCGGAGTACACGTCCTGGTAATCTGTCTGGCCCTGCGGCCTTGTGAATGTTGACCTGTTTAAAGGTCTTACTCACATCGGCTACAGAGTGCTTGATCACATTGTCATCCGGAACAGCTGATGCTCTCATGCATGCATGCTTCAGTGTTGCTTGCCTCGAAGCGAGCATAGAAGTGATTTAGCTCATCTTGTAGGCTTGTGTCACTGGGCAGCTCGCGGCTGTGCTTCCCTTTGTAGTCTGTAATAGTTTTCAAGCCCTGCCTCATCCGACGAGCGTCAGAGCCTGTGTAGTACGATTCAATCTTAGTCCTGTATTGACTCTTTGCCTGTTTGATGGCTCGTCGGAGGGCATAGCGGGATTTCTTATAAGTGTCCGGGTTAGAGTCCCCCTCCTTGAAGGTGGCAGATCTACCCTTTAGCTCAGTGCGGATGTTGCTTGTAATCCATGGCTTCTGGTTGGGGTATGTACATACAGTCACTGTGTGTGGAGTAAAGGTGGTTTAGAGTATTCTTTTCCCTCTGGTTGCACATTTAACATGCTGGTAGAAATTAGGTAGAACAGATTTAAATTTCCCTGCATTAAAGTCCCCGGCCACTACGAGCGCTGCCTCTGGATGAGCGTTTTCCTGTTTACTTATGGCCTTATACAGCTCATTGAGTGCAATCTTAGTGCCTGCATCGGTTTGTGGTGGTGAATAGACAGCTACGGAAAATATAGATGAAAACTCTTGGTAAATAGTGTGGTCTACAGCTTATCATGAGATACTCTACCTCAGGCGAGCAAAACCTTGAGACTTCCTTAGTATTAGATTTTATGCACCAGCTGTTGTTTACAAATATACACAGACCACCACCCCTTCTCTTACCGGAGTCAGGCGTTCTATCCTGCCGATATAGCGTATATCTCGCCAGCTGTATGTTATCAATGTCATCGTTCAGCCACGACTCGGTGAAACATAAGATATTACAGTTTTTAATGTCCCGTTGGTAGAATAACCGTAATCTTAGGTCGTCTAAATTATTTTCAAATGATTGAACATTGGCTAATAGGATTGATGGATGAGGCAGTTTACTCGCTCGCCGTCGCATCCTTACAAGGCACCCTGACCTACGTCCACAATATCTCAACGTCTCTTTCTTATGCGAATGACAGGGATTTGGGCCTTGTCGGGTGTCTGTAGGATATCCTTTGCGTCCGACTCGTTCAAGAAAAAATCTTTGTCCAATACGAGGTGAGTAATCGCTGTCCTGATATCCAGAAGCTCTTTTTGGTCATAAGAGACTGTGGCAGAAACATTATGTTCAGAATAAATTACAAATAACGTGAAAAAACACACATAATAGTACAATTGGTTAGAGGGCTGTAAAACAGCTGCCATCTTCTTCGACGCCATCCAATCTGGTTTGCGCTTAAGTGAACTGGCATTTATTTTTGACCAAGAATGACAGTGATGTAGTGCTGCATCAAATGACCCGGCCTCCACAATCACCCAACCTAAACCCAATTGAGATGGACCGCAAAGTGAAGGAAAAGCAGACAACAAGTGCTCAGCATATGCGGGAACTCCATCAAGACTGTTGGAAAAGCATTCCTCATGAAGCTGGTTGAGAGATTGCCAAGAATGTGCAAAGCTGTTATCAAGGCAAAGGGTGAAAACTTTGAAGAATCTCAAATATAAAATATATTTTGATTTGTTTAACACTTTTTTGGTTACTACAATGTAGAAAACAGTAAAAATACAGAAAAACCCTTGAATGAGTAGGTGTGTCCAAACTTTTGACTGGTAATGTATATTAATAAGGTATTTAAGTTAATATTATTTTCAAATACATTTGCAAATAATCCTAAAAAAATGTTTTTGCTTTGTCATTATGGGGTATTGTGTGTAGACTTATGAGGAAAACGTAACATAACAAAATGTGGAAAAAGTCAAGGCCTCTGAATACTTTCCGAATGTTCTGTACTTCCATTCATTTTTTTAAACGGTACCGGGGAACTCCTGAAGAGTCTTGTAAGGCCTTTGGGCACAGAAGTTGGCAGATCGGCTGTACCGACTTCAGACAACTCCCAAGATGCGTGTGGGGGTTGTAGAGCAACACGGAGAACTCCATCATGTTCGTGAGAGTTTGTAGGCAAACTGTTCGGACGCTACAGACGATTTTGTGAGAAGACCAATTTTTAGGATGTCTCATGGTCTGACAAACACAGTCATGGTCTAGTTTGAGAAACAGACGCCTCACAGGTCCTCAACTGGCAGCTTCATTAAATAGTACCCGCAAAACACCAGTCTCAACCTCAACAGTGAAGAGGCGACTCCGGGATGCTGACCTTCTAGGCAGAGTTGCAAAGAAAAAGCAATATCTCAGACAGGCCAATAAAAAGAAAAGATTAAGATGGGCAAAAGAACACATACACTGGACTTTTTCTTTGGAACTCTGCCTAGGTCAGCATCCCGGAGTCGCCTCTTCATTGGTGACGTTGAGACTGGTGTTTAGCGGGTACTATTTAATGAAGCTGCCAGTTGAGGACTTGTGAGGAGTCTGTTTCTCAAACCTGACACTCTAATGTATTTGTCCTCTTGCTCAGTAGTGCACCAGGGCCTCCCACTCCTCTTTCTATTCTGGTTAGAGCCAGTTTGCACTGTTCTGTGAAGGGAGTAGTACACAGCGTTGTATGAGATCTTCAGTTTCTTGGCAATTTCTCGCATGGAATAGCCTTCATTTCTTAGAACAAGAATAGACTGATGAGTTTCAGAAGAAAGTTATTTGTTTCTGGCCATTTTGATCCTGTAATCGAACCCACAATTGCTGATGCTCCAGATACTCATCTAGTCTCAAGAAGGCCAGTCTTATTGCTTCTTTAATCAGCACAACAGTTTTCAGCTGTGCTAACATAATTGCAAAAGGGTTTTCTAATGATCAATTAGCCTTATAAAATGAGAAACTTGGATTATCAAACACAACATGCCATTGGAACACAGGACTGATGGTTGCTGATAATGGGCCTCTGTACGCCTATGTAGATATTCCATAAAAAATCAGCCGTTTCCAGCTACAATAGCTTTTTATAAATTATTTTTTCGAAAACAAGGACATTTCTAAGTGACCCCAAACTTTTGAACGGTAGTGTATACATATATATATATTTGCGAAAAACAACAACATATGGGGGATTGGAAAAGATGCAGACAATTACATTGATGGAAGTTACAATCCATCTGCAATATTAAAGCTGATCTACCCCCCCAAAATAAATAAAAAAATTAAAAAAATTAAAAAACACAGCTGTGTCACCTTTTACCGCAGATGCGGAAGTGCGATATAGGCAGATGCGGTAGATTGAGGTGCATCCAATGCAAAAAAACAGATATCTCTAGCTTAAACTGACATATGGTTATGAGGATTTTTGAATTATGCTAATTCGATTGTCGCAGGGGCACGGACATCAACCACAGGATACTTCAACTGGTTGCTAACCGGGAGAATAAAGAAAAAGGAGCACTCTGTTTCTGCGTAAATCTCATAGATTTATTGAAGGGACAAACAAACAATAGGTATACGTTTCACCTTCAAGGCTCTGATGAAACGTAAGCCTATTGTTTGTTTGTCCCTTCAATAAATCTATCAGATGTCTTGGTGGTGGCAAGGACACACCCAAGAAACACTCACCTCAAACCACAACCCCAAGCAAACTCACTTTTGGCTTCTGTAATGGCCACCAGTATTTCTTGAGGAGCAAGCCCAAACACTAGGCCAAATTAGCGAGTGCAGTTCCCCTTTAACAAAAAATCTACCTCCGGTGTAAAAAACATGTAAAAGTATGTTTAAGTGAGAAGTAGACATTGGTCTGATGCCAATTCACATGAGTGAGAAGGTTTGAATCCTAAGCAACCTGCATACACATTGTTTGAAGTACAATAGACCAACATAGCAACTGTAGTAGAAAACCTTGGTAGAGCATGGGTGGAGTAGTCATTGTGGTGCTCGTGTGAATGTTCTTTTTTTTTCAGCTTCAAACCAATGCCTACTTCTCACTTAATATATCGTTTTTTGTTTTTAATAGCCAAAGGGAGCCATACTGTCAAAACCCTGTGCATCACAGGGGCTGTTAAATTCTCTGCTGTCACACACAGAAACCTAAACCTCACCAACGAGGTGCAAGCTTTTGGACTGGAATTCTCTGTTTCCCCTCTCTTTGACCTTTCCCCCTTTAATTTTCCCTCCATTTCTCACTATTACTTTAGTGATATAATAACAAAACCAAGCAAATGGTGTCAGTTCCCTGTCATTTTCCTCTCTTCCCTTCTCTTATCCACCTTTCCCTTCCCCCTTTTGTTTATAATAATAACATTTCTCCTCCCTTCTTACTAATTTTCCTCTGTATTGTTCCATGAATGTGATAAGCATGCCGATATAATAGGCAGTTCATTATAACCTATGGAATCAAATACAGTGGGGAAAAAAAGTATTTAGTCAGCCACAGGGACGGCCTGTTCAATAGGGCGATATGGGCGACGCACTGCCAAACGGGAAAAGGAAGGGATTTTTTTTCTAATCAATTATATCACGGCAACAGTAGTTATCAGTGTTGTAATCTGATCTGACTGCCACTAAATGTCAAATCAGGCTAAAGTCGTGCTTCAAATGGCCCCGCCCGTTTTTGGGCGATTTCAGTCAGGTTGAAAATCGCCCAGAAGTCTCTCATAGCCTGTCATGTAAAATCTTTTTTTTTCAAATTTCAAAGCTTTCAATACATTCTCTATGGGTGTCTGTGGGCTTGCACTTACGCGCTTTCGTCATACGTGACGTAACCATGAACGTAACTAAGCAAATAGCGGCTAGCAGCGTCTCTGTTGCGACCTGCAGTGTGGCGTTATTTTATGTTTTTAATTTGTACACTTAGTGGCGTTATTTTATGTTTTTAATTTGTACACTTAGTTTACAAACATTCTGCCAACCATGGATTTCCAGTGGTGGGTTTTGGACTGATCTTGTTGATCGTGTACATACCCGCTACGAACGGACTAAATAATGAAAACGTTGCTGGCAGCGGAATCCAATACAGCTGGGAGACTTGGCTGGATGACAGAGTCCCGGACAGAGAAGTGGAGCCGGCCGGCTTCACCCTGGTCGGAGCGGACCTCGATCTGACAGTCACAGGGAAAATCGATCCTGGTAAGAGAGCGACTCTGTACCCCCGAGCCCCGACATTGAACTGCTTTCTGTGTCACTGCGACCTTACTATCTGCCCCGTGAGTTCCCCCAATTGTTTGTTACCGTTGTGTACTGTTGATAATCACAAGTTTACTGGAGAACTGAGACCAAGTAGAGACTTTGGACAGGGTGGATATGGTATAATAAAGGCAGTTTATTCAGAGGTAAAGATATCTGGAATCGCGTGCACGGACTCGTTCGTCAAACTCTTAGGGAGCTATCTGAAGAGAGCCCCGAAAACATTGTGTGCTGACATTTTATACAATAAATGATGTAGGTTGAATCTAGTAGTTCTGATCTTCTGATTGGTCCTGATGAGTTGGGCGAGGTCCCCTCCACTGTTGCATTGGCTCTGAGTCGGGTTCTCTGTCTTCAAATGTTCAGCCTAAAGAGAGGGGATTTTTGTGTGTGTGTGTGTGTGTGTGTGTGTGTTTAACAGTGATGATGTGTGTGTGTGTGTGTGTTTAACAGTGATGATGTGTGTGTGTGTGTGTGTTATCAGTGATGATGTGTGTGTGTGTGTGTGTGTGTGTGTCCTCAGAGCAAGAACTCGTGAGTTGGAAGAACTGAGAGACCTATGGCGTGGGTGTTGTCCTTGGCCACCTGCTGACAAGGCTGACAAGATAGGACTCTTTTGTCCATTGTTATAGGATAGGAACAGCATTGATTGAAAACAAACGCCCAACACAAAATGGGTCATGCACAAGATTTTAGTCAGACCAAGCTATAACATTATATATTTACTACGACAGTACATTCAACCAAAAGCTAATATAACAAAGGCATCAGAGATTATTTATAATCTGTCACAGAAACTGGAATCCATCTCCCCAGATCAGTCAATAAATGCTTCTGGTATTGACTTATATGCTGCCCCTGTCTTCATGTTGTTGCTGGACATATCTTTTTTTAAATGTGTGTAGGTCACCTAAATCATCAGAAAAATTGCCCCTCCTGAGAATTTTTTCAGGAGCCGCCACTGGTCAGCCACCAATTGTGCAAGTTCTCCCACTTAAAAAGATGAGAGAGGCCTGTAATTTTCATCATAGGTACACGTCAACTATGACAGACAAATTGAGGAAAAGAAATCCAGAAAATCACATTGTAGGATTTTTAATGAATTTATTTGCAAATTATGGTGGAAAATAAGTATTTGGTCACCTACAAACAAGCAAGACTTTTGGCTCTCACAGACCTGTAACTTCTTCTTTAAGAGGCTCCTCTGTCCTCCACTCGTTACCTGTATTAATGGCACCTGTTTGAACTTGTTATTAGTATAAAAGACACCTGTCCACAACCTCAAACAGTCACACTCCAAACTCCACTATGGCCAAGACCAAAGAGCTGTCAAAGGACACCAGAAACAAAATTGTAGACCTGCACCAGGCTGGGAAGACTGAATCTGCAATAGGTAAGCAGCTTGGTTTGAAGAAATCAACTGTGGGAGCAATTATTAGGAAATGGAAGACATACAAGACCACTGATAATCTCCCTCGATCTGGTGCTCCACGCAAGATCTCACCCCGTGGGGTCAAAATGATCACAAGAACGGTGAGCAAAAATCCCAGAATCACACGGGGGGACCTAGTGAATGACCTGCAGAGAGCTGGGACCAAAGTAACAAAGCCTACCATCAGTAACACACTACGCCGCCAGGGACTCAAATCCTGCAGTGCCAGACGTGTCCCCCTGCTTAAGACAGTACATGTCCAGGCCCGTCTGAAGTTGGATAGAGTGCATTTGGATGATCCAGAAGAGGATTGGGAGAATGTCATATGGTCAGATGAAACCAAAATATAACTTTTTGGTAAAAACTCAACTCATCGTGTTTGGAGGACAAAGAATGCTGAGTTGCATCCAAAGAACACCATACCTACCTGTGAAGCATGGGGGTGGAAACATCATGCTTTGGGGCTGTTTTTCTGCAAAGGGACCAGGACGACTGATCCCTGTAAAGGAAAGAATGAATGGGGCCATGTATCGTGAGATTTTGAGTGAAAACCTCCTTCCATCAGCAAGGGCATTGAAGATGAAACGTGGCTGGGTCTTTCAGCATGACAATGATCCCAAACACACCGCCCGGGCAACGAAGGAGTGGCTTCGTAAGAAGCATTTCAAGGTCCTGGAGTGGCCTAGCCAGTCTCCAGATCTCAACCCCATAGAAAATCTTTGGAGGGAGTTGAAAGTCTGTGTTGCCCAGCGACAGCCCCAAAACATCACTGCTCTAGAGGAGATCTGCATGGAGGAATGGGCCAAAATACCAGCAACAGTGTGTGAAAACCTTGTTAAGACTTACAGAAAACGTTTGACCTGTGTCATTGCCAACAAAGGGTATATAACAAAGTATTGAGAAACTTTTGTTATTGACCAAATACTTATTTTCCACCATAATTTGCAAATAAATTCATAAAAAATCCTACAATGTGATTTTCTGGAAAAAAAATTCTCATTTTGTCTGTCATGACGTGTACCTATGATGAAAATTACAGGCCTCTCTCATCTTTTTAAGTGGGAGAACTTGCACAATTGGTGGCTGACTAAATTATTTTTTCCCCCACTGTATATGGATCATGAACTCAATCTACTACACAATAACACCTTTGCCACAGCTCTTTTATATAGCTTTATGGGTAATTTGTTCAAGTAAGATCAGACCTGAAACATTTTCCACATACATTTCTGGTTATTAATGGTGGATTAAGGGTTTGTCCCAAATGGCACCCTTTTCCCTATGTAGTGCAGCACTACCCTATGTGCCCTGGTCAAAAGTAGTGCACTACATAGGGAATGGGTTACATTTATCAAGCAGGATAACAATTGTGCTGAAACATTCCTACAATATGTATTTCAAAGGTAGCAACATTGTTGTTCACTGTGTGGCTATATTTATGCAGTAGTTCTCTAGTTTTATGCTTTGTAATCTGTATAGATATTATCATAATCTCTTCTGCTAAGCGACACATAGTTTAAATTGGAACAAACTGCTGAGCAAAAACAACAATACCATGTGTAATAATGTTGTATAGTATATTATTTTAAGATTCACCGAAAAATGAAATTGACATTATAATGTAAAAGGTCCTGGGGGACCAAGTAGTCACACACAGCTCAATCTTATACTATAAATGCAGCCCATTCTCTTATGGATACGCCGGGGGCGCTCATTCTGCAGGTACCAGATTACGTTTGGACCTGGCAAAATGTGGAAGCTATGCCATCCACTAGGGGGCAATGTGAGCGTCTATCATCATCTAGTAGGCTTGCGGCTTGCTAGGGCATTGTGGATGGTGGGTGGGCGTTTAAGCCGCAGACTCTTGCTCAGAGGGTCGCGTGTTCAATCCCAGTACTGGGCACACATTTTTAGTTGTTTTGTTTTAAACAAACCTTAACCCTTACCTTAACCACTCTGATTGAATGCCTAACCTTAACACTAACCATTTGGAATTAATGCCTAAACGTAACTTTTAGTTTCGCTTTTGCAGAGTTTGTTTGACAGCCAAGATACGGCACCACATGGTGTAATTAAAACGTCAAGTCATGGAGGAATTATGTTGCTGCCGTTACGTCATGGGGTTGGCATTTTTTTTGGGAGATTGGGTGCAGCCCTTACATGTCTGCTTACTTCACAAATAACTTCGATGATTAAATGTTACTGTTTGGACATATTCTATTGACACCATGTTGCATCGTAGGATGACATCTATAGTCTAACTGTGGGGTAAAGAGACACATCCTTTTAAGTTGGGCAGTCAGACACACACACACATACACACAGTGTACCCATGCTAAGGTCTATACAACATTGGTCTGACCAATCGGAATCCATGTTTCAAGATTGTTTTGATCACGCGGACTGGGATATGTTCTGGGTTGCCTCTAAGAATAACATTGACATAGACACGGTGACTGAGTTAATCAGGAAGTGTATAGGGGATGTTGTTCCCAGTGTGACTATTAAAACCTACCCAAACCAGATAGATGGCAGCATTTGCGGAAAACTGAAAGCGCGAACCACCGCATTTAACCACAGCAAGGTGACTGGGAATATGGTTGAATACAAACAGTGCAGTTACGCCCTCCATAAGGCAATTAAACAGGCAAAACGTCGGTACAGAGACAAAGTGGAGTCGCAATTCAACGGCTCAGACACGAGACGTATGTGGCAGGGACTCCAGACAATGACGGATTACAAAGGGAAAACCAGCCACGTCGCAGACACCGACGTCTTGCTACCAGACAAGCTAAACACCTTCTTTACCCTCTTTGAGGATAACACAGTGCCACCGACATGGCCCACTCCCAAGGACTGTGGGCTCTTGTTCTCGTGGCCGACGTGAGTAAGACATTTAAGCGTGTTAAACCTCGCAAGGCTGCCGGCCCAGACACATCCGTAGCCGCGTCCTCAGAGCATGCGCAGACCAGCTGGCTGGAGTGTTTACGGACATATTCAATCTCTCCCTATCTCAGTCTGCTGTCCCCACTTGCTTCAAGAATGTCCACCATTGTTCCTGTACCCAAGTAAGCAAAGGTAACTGAACTAAATGACTTTCGCCCCGTAGCACTCACTTCCGTCATCATGAAGTGCTTTGAGAGGTTTTATGCTGATCCTCAATACAGGGGCCCCACAAAGGTGCGTGCTCAGCCCCCTCCTGTACTCCCTGTTCACCCATGATTGTATGGCCACGCACTCCTCCAACTCAATCATCAAGTTTGCAGATGACACAACAGTAGTAGACCTGATTACCAACAATGATGAGACAGCCTACAGGGAGGAGGTGGGGGCCTTGGCAGAGTGGTGCCAAGATAATAACCTCTCCCTCAACGTCAACAAAACAAATGAGCTGATCGTGGACTTCAGGAGACAGCAGAGAGAGCACGCCCCAATCCGCATCGACGGGACCACAGTAGGAAGGTGAAAAGCTTCAAGTTCCTCGGCGTACACATCACTGACAAACTGATATGGTCCACCCACATAGACAGCGTGGTGAAGAAGGCTCAACAGTGCCTCTTCAACCTCATGAGGCTGAAGAAATTCAGCTTGGACCCTAAGACCCTCACAAACTTTTACAGATGTACCATTGAGAGCATCCTGTTGGTCTGTATCACCACCTATTACAGCAACTGCACCGCCCGCAACCGCAGGACTCTCCAGAAAGTGGTGCAGTCTGCCCAACGCATCACCAGGGGCACACTGCCTGCCCTCCAGGACACCTACAGCACCCGATGTCACAGGAAGGCCAAAAAGATCATTAAGGACATCAACCACCCGAGCCACGGCCTGTTCACCCCGCCATCATCCAGAAGGCGAGGTCAGTACAGGTGCATCAAAGCTGGGACCGAGAGACTGAAAAACAGCTTCTATCTAAATGCCATCAGACTGTTAAATAGCCATCACTAGCCGGCTACCACCCGGTTACTCAAGCTTGCACCTTAGAGGCTGCTGCCCTATGTACATAGACATGGAATCACTGGTCACTTTAATAATGGAACACTTGTCACTTTAATAATGTTTACATACTGTTTTACTCATTTCATATGTACAGTATATACTGTATTCTACTCTATTCTAGTCAATGCCAGTCCGACATTGCTCGTCCCAATATTTATATATTTTTTAATTTCATTTTTTGTATATATATTTATTTTAGATTTTTGTGTATTTTTGTGAATTGTTAGATACTACAGCACTGTCGGAGCTAGGGACACAAGCATTTCGCTACACCCGCAATAACATCTGCTAAATATGTGTATGTGACCAATAACATTTGATTTGATTTGATTTGATTGGACACACACAAATATTAAACTGCCCTGTCTCTGGTCTTCATCTCATGGTCTGATTCTACCAAAAACACTGAGAGAGGTCTGGGTCTGGCTGACGTCAACATTGCTCTATACTGAGCATCTACTGCAGCCTTAGTGGAAGTCTGAGTTTTAGTGTGTGTGTGTGTGCGTGTGTGTGGTTGTGTGTTTGTGTGTGTAGTTGTGTGTGTGTATCTGTGCATGTGTGTGTGCACTTGTGCATGTGTGTGTGTACTGCAATCTAAATGGATTCACCTGTGCATTGAGTTGTGAACATTGAAGCTACAGCATCATAAGCTATCTGACTCTATTTCTCCTCTTCTTCATATTCACCTTCATGGTGCGCGTGTTTGTGCCAGCGTTCCCGCACGCACGCACGTGTTTCTTCTTCCAGCCATAGGCATGAAATGTAATACATTTTTCACTGCTGCATTGTTCTATTTAGATCTTAGTGAGATGGAGTGCATAGTCATTCAAAGACAATCATTAATTTTCCTGGTAAGTCGGTGATGTTAGCGCGTGTGGATAGCATCCTCTGAGCCTTTTCTTCAATCAAGGCCTCCTTGTCAAATATTAATGCTTTCTTTTTCAAACACTATTTTTTCAAGCGCCAAACTTCGATTGTAATCAAATAACACAGTAGGCTAGGGAACAATAATTTGCAAAGCTAAAATGTACAAATGTTCCTGGTTTCACCTCTATCTGACTCATGTCTCAGGCAGCCTCTAGACTGGTGAGGTGAGGAGGTGAGCAGGTGAGCAGGTGAGGAGCTTGGAGTCGGGTAAGTTTGGCTTTACTTACTTACTTACTTACTTACTTTATTGTCCCCATGGGGAAATTTTGTTGCAGTGTCATGTACACATTTAAAGTGGCGTTAAATACAAAACAAGATTGACAATACAACTTTCAATAACAGTCACGCACCAATAAAAGTAAGAAATAAGAAATAAAACATTTAAAACATTTAAAACAAAGACTAGCCTGCTGGCCTTACGGGGTCAATGGGAACATTTGCCCGAGCTATTTAAGAGGGATATCACACCTGGCACAAATGATTGTCTCGTTCTATTTTTCCTGCTGAGGGGTGCCCTATACCTACGCCCAGAGGGGAGTAATTCAAAGTCCAGGTACAGGGGGTGACTTGGGTCTAAAATGATTTTGTGAGCCTTACGGAGGGCCCTGACCTTAAAGATCTCATCCAGGCCTGTCTGTTTGACTCCAAGTACCTTACTTGCTGTGGTAATAATCCTTCTCAGCATGTTTCTCTGACTGACAGTGGCATTGCCAAACCAACAAACAATACAAAAAGTTAAAATACTCTCAATAAAGGATTTGTAAAACAGAGTCAATATAGTACAGTCTATATTAAAAGAACCCAACTTTTTTAGAAAGTACAGTCTCTGTTGGCTCTTTTTGTATATCTGGTCTGTACATTTACTCCACTGAAGCTTACTGTCCAAAAAGACACCCAGATATTTATATTCCTCTACAATTTCTATATTCTGGCCTCTGATAGATGTTGCAGAGGTAGGTGTTGTACGCTTCCTGAAGTCTATGCACATCTCTTTGGTCTTGTTAGTATTGAGGACCAAGTGTGATTCCTCACACCACTCTACAAAGTCATCTAGGACCGGGCCATGATGTTCCTCGTCATCATGCTTTATACATAGCTTGGGCTTTGTCGAGTAAGGCTTAAACTATGTATTTAGATTGTAGTTAGGTATTGTAGGTAGGTATCGTGGGTTGTTGTAGGTAGTTATTGTATGTAATTATTGTAGGTTAGTGTTGTATTCGGCGGTGCCGGGTGTAGCACGAAGCTAGCTAGCTAGCTAACTCACCACCTGGACTAGCTGGCGAGTAGCTATTAGCAACGGTATAGTTGTTTCACGCCTGAGAGTGCCTGTAATTACGTCAGCTGGCTGCCTACAATAATTACATACAATAATTGCCTACCATTCAGCTGTTTTCTAACCTCATTGTCTGAACCGTTAACGTTAGGCAGCAAGTGGCTACTGTGCTCGAAAATTAGCAAGCTTGTTGCAACCTGGATAGCTACTTGTAAACAATAGCTGAACGACCGAGCGAACAGACGCGAACTGGCTGAGTCAATTCAGTGGCTAGCTTTGCACTTGGCTAGCTAACAGTAGCTGCTAGGGGTAAGTCATAACCTACACTTGTGTTTTGTTTTTTACATATTGATAGCCCGAGTCGCTCAAGGAATTCGGGACATGGGTGACTAGTTAACGTTAGTTTGGCTCTCTCTGTGTGTTCGTGCCGTGAAAGGAGGGGTTCTTCTTTGTCTGAAAGCAATGGCTAGCTAGTTTGCTAACTATTCTAGCTAACTAACTGGCTGAATAAGTTGACGACGGACTCGCTCAAGCTGTCGGGACTAACCCACAACGTTAGACACGGACGATCTGCTTGTGTGTTGATACACTGGTGGTTGTTGTGGCGGAGTATTGGCGCTAAACCCTGCTGTTGGAGACCGGCATGCTAGCTGGCTGTGGCGTCTTATGACGAGGTGCCCGGACGTTTTTCACGGAATAATACTGCACCTAGTTAGCTAGCTGAATAAACTAGGTTAGTCTATTCCTAGAAAACATTGAACCGCTGTAGTTTACAACAATTATAGTTTCTGAGGTGGAAGTTGGGAGAGTTATATTTCGGAGTTGTGGTGAGGGAGGCCCCGCTCTCTCCTTTCCCAGATGTTTAGTTCATTTTATTCCGATCTCCTCTGCATTATTGTAGCCATCTGCTGCAGCCTGTCAACTATGCCTCTGCCTATCCCTGTTCTCTCCTCTCCGCACAGGCTACACAAACGCCTCACACCGCGTGGCTGCTGCCTCTCTAACCTGGTGGTCCCTGCACGCACGACCCACGTGGAGTTCCAGGTCTCAGGCAGCCTCTGGAACTGCCGTTCTGCTGCCAACAAGGCAGACTTCATCCCAGCCTATGCTACCCTCCAGTCCCTCGACTTCTTGGCGCTGACGGAAACATAGATTACCACTGAAAACACTGCTACTCCTGCTGCTCTCTCCTCGTCTGACCATGTGTTCTCGCATACCCCGAGAGCATCTGGTCAGCGGGGTGGTGGCACAGGAATCCTCATCTCTCCCAAGTGGACATTCTCAATTTTTCCCCTGACCCATCTGTCTGTCTCCTCATTTGAATTCCATGCTGTCACAGTCACTAGCCCATTTAAGCTTAATATCCTTGTCATCTATCGCCCTCCAGGTTCCCTTGGAGAGTTCATCAATGAGCTTGACGCCTTGATAAGTTCCTTTCCTGAGGATGGCTCACCCCTCACAGTTCTGGGGGATTTCAACCTCCCTACGTCTACATTTGACTCATTTCTCTCTGCCTCCTTCTTTCCACTCCTCTCCTCTTTTGACCTCACCCTCTCACCGTCCCCCCCTACTCATAAGGCAGGCAATACGCTTGACCTCATCTTTACTAGATGCTGTTCTTCTACTAATCTCACTGCAACTCCCCTCCAAGTCTCCGACCACTACTTTGTATCCTTTTCTCTCTCCCTCTCCTCCAACACTACTCACTCTGCCCCTACACAGATGGTAATGCGCCGTCACAACCTTCGCTCTCTCTCTCCCGCTACTCTCTCCTCTTCCATCCTATCATCTCTTCCCTCTGCTCAATCCTTCTCCCTCCAATCTCCTGATTCTGCCTCCTCAACCCTCCTCTCCTTTCTGCATCCTTTGACTCTCTATGTCCCCTATCCTCCCGGCCGGCTCGGTCCTCCCCTCCAGCTCCGTGGCTTGATGACTCATTGCGAGCTCACAGAACAGAGCTCCGGGCAGCTGAGCGGAAATGGAAGAAAACTAGACTCCCTGCAGACCTGGCATCTTTTCACTCCCTCCTATCTACATTTTCTTCATCTGTTTCTGCTGCTAAGGCCAATTTCTACCACTCTAAATTCCAAGCATCCGCCTCTAACCCTAGGAAGCTCTTTGCCACATTCTCCCCCCTGCTGAATCCCCCCCCCCCCTCCTCCCTCTCTGTGGATGACTTCGTCAACCATTTTGAAAAGAAGGTTGACGACATCCGATCCTCGTTTGTTAAGTCAAATGACACTGCTGGTCCTGCTCACACTGCCCTACCCTATGCTTTGAATTCTTTCTCCCCTCTCTCTCCAGATGAAATCTTGCGACTTGTGACGGCAGGCCGCCCAACAACCTGCCCGCTTGACCCTATCCCCTCCTCTCTTCTCCAGACCATCTCCGGTGACCTTCTCCCTTACCTCACCTCGCTGATCAACTCATCCTTGACCGCTGGCTATGTCCCTTCCGTCTTCAAGAGAGCGAGAGTTGCACCCCTTCTCAAAAAACCAACACTCGATCCCTCTGATGTCAACAACTACAGACCAGTATCCCTTCTTTCTTTTCTCTCCAAAACTATTGAGCGTGCCGTCTTTAGCCAACTCTCTTGCTATCTCTCTCAGAATTACCTTCTTGATCCAAACCAGTCAGGTTTCAAGACTGGTCATTCAACTGAGACTGCTCTTCTCTGTGTCACAGAGGCTCTCCGCACTGCTAAAGCTAACTCTCTCTCCTCTGCTCTTGTCCTTCTAGACCTGTCTGCTGCCTTTGATACTGTGAACCATCAGATCCTCCTCTCCACCCTCTCCGAGCTGGGCATCTCCGGCGCGGCTCACTCTTGGATTGCGTCCTACCTGACCGGTCGCTCCTACCAAGTGGCGTGGCGAGAAGCTGTCTCCGCACCACGTGCTCTCACCACTGGTGTCCCCCAGGGCTCAGTTCTAGGCCCTCTCTATACACCAAGTCACTTGGCTCTGTCATATCCTCACATGGCCTCTCCTATCATTGCTACGCTGACGACACACAACTAATCTTCTCCTTTCCCCCTTCTTCTGATAACCAGGTGGCGAATCGCATCTCTGCATGTCTGGCAGACATATCAGTGTGGATGACGGATCACCACCTCAAGCTGAACCTCGGCAAGACGGAGCTGCTCTTCCTCCCGGGGAAGGACTGCCCGTTCCATGATCTCGCCATCACGGTTGACAACTCCGTTGTGTCCTCCTCCCAGAGTGCGAAGAGCCTTGGCGTGACCCTGGACAACACCCTGTCGTTCTCCGCTAACATCAAGGCGGTGACCCGATCCTGTAGGTTCATGCTCTACAACATTCGGAGAGTACGACCCTGCCTTACACAAGAAGCGGCACAGGTCCTAATCCAGGCACTTGTCATCTCCCGTCTGGATTACTGCAACTCGCTGTTGGCTGGGCTCCCTGCCTGTGCCATTAAACCCCTACAACTCATCCAGAATGCCGCAGCCCGTCTGGTGTTCAACCTTCCCAAGTTCTCTCACGTCACCCCGCTCCTCCGCACACTCCACTGGCTTCCAGTTGAAGCTCGCATCTGCTACAAGACCATGGTGCTTGCCTACGGAGCTGTGAGGGGAACGGCACCTCCGTACCTTCAGGCTCTGATCAGTCCCTACACCCAAACGAGGGCACTGCGTTCATCCACCTCTGGCCTGCTGGCTCCCCTATCTCTGAGGAAGCATAGTTCCCGCTCAATGGTGGAACAAGCTCCCTCACGACGCCAGGACAGCGGAGTCACTCACCACCTTCCGGAGACATTTGAAACCCCACCTCTTTAAGGAATACCTGGGATAGGATAAAGTAATCCTTCTACCCCCCCACCCCCCCTTTACTCCAACCCACCCCACCCCCCCCCCCCCCAAAAAAAAACATTGTAAAGTGGTTATCCCACTGGCTATAAGGTGAATGCACCTATTTATAAGTCGCTCTGGATAAGAGCGTCTGCTAACTGACGTAAATGTAAATGTAATGTGTTGTTCTTATGATAAATAGTATGGTCACAGTGCAACAACTGTTTTGTCTGCTGGGATGCCTTGAGCACCTAAGCCTGATGAGATACTACCAGAAGAATCCCTCCAGTAATCAAAAGAGGAGTAGAGTGTCAGACTCGGAATTGAAGCTCCAAACCACAACCCTCTCTTTACCTGCAGACTCCTGTGTATTTCGGCAGGGAAACAGGTACCGATTAAGGCCTTGAGGACTGTGTGACTCCATCAGTTGCAGCCTGGAGACTGAAAAAGCTACAGAACCAGAAAACAAGCCACTACATGAGAGGCATGTCTAGCCTTCGGACACAGATCTTCATCTTCACCTTAAAAAAAAACAAGATACAGAGGGAATATGGTGTATAGCCTACACTCTTAGAAAAAATAGTTATTCAGCTGTCCCCATATGAGAACCCTTTATGGTTCCAAGTAGAACCCTTTCCACAGAGGGTTCTACATGGAACCGAAAAAGGGTTCTACCTGGACCCCAAAATATTTATTTAAAGTGTTCTCCTATGGGAACAGCCAAAGAACACTTTTAGGTTCTAGAGTTTAAGTATTTTTTTCCAAGAGTGTACCATGGGACACACATTTGAAATACTGAGATATTGGATGTGTATTTCTATATTTTTTATGATACTGAAATAGGTTTTATATGAATCAGATTTGCTTTTTGCTTCAAGACCAATAAATCACCAGTAAGATTTTAACACAAGAAAGAAATTAAAGAAGAAAGTACGAAAGTACATAAGTAAGAAAGTACGATGCACACACTACTGTAAGTCGCTCTGGATAAGAGCATCTGCTAAATGACTAAACTGTAATGTAAATGTAGAAATACGACTAGTTAGGTAAAAAAAAAAAAAAAAAACTATCTCGCATAATGATTTTGTTTTTGCAGTCAAGATATCCGGATAAACAAAGAATAAATGTGCAAAAATGCAATGTAAGAGTTATGGGTTATAAATGGATCCTTCTATTTAGAGACCCGGTGCTTCTGTCTACATTACATACATGAAAATGGGAATTCAGGAAGCTTTTAAGTAAGCTTTTAGACCTAGACAACATGTCTGTCTCTGTTTCTGTGTCGCAAATGGCACCCCATTCCCTACATAGTGCACTACTTTTGACCTGAGCTGTATGGGCCCTGGTCAAAAGTAGTGGGGTAATAGGGAATAGGCTGCCATTTGGGACGCACCCTGTGTGTCTCAAAGCAAGCGGATGGGAATTCAATAATTCCAGAGTCTCATTAAGTGGTGGCAATTTAACCCCTGTAACCTGCTAGCACACATCAGCTATGAGAGAGAGAGAGAGAGAGAGAGAGAGAGAGAGAGAGAGAGAGAGAGAGAGAGAGAGAGAGAGAGAGAGAGAGAGAGAGAGAGAGAGAGAGAGAGAGAGAGAGAGAGGCACTACTTAGCATACAGTTTGGATGGAGCTGCAACACTGTGTGTGTGTGTGTATACGTGTCATGTCTAGAACACACCACAACACAATCCTCAGCACCATTAGCACTCAGCAGTCATTGTCCATGCAGTACCCCAGTGCCCAGCGCTCGGCCAATTCACATTCAGAAAGAGACATCCACCTCAGCCACTCCTCCGCCTCCCTAGCATTCTTTTCTGATCCCTGACAGACACAAAAGACAAGAAGGAAATCAATGAAAAAGAGGATCAATAGGAATCCACATCCCTCCATCACCAGCCCTCGCCTTCCATCAGTTTTTTTTCTTCTCTTTAATTTTTTCCCTTTCTTTAAAAAAAATGTTGACGTCGATGTGAATATGCATTCAATGTGTGCTTTGTAAACTGTAGGAGGGTGACCACATCAACTATCTCTCACAGTCTCACGCAGGGGCGATTTTAGCAGGTAAATCTTGGTGGGGCAAAAAATAAAGATAAATTGGGATGCATGCCAGCAGAGCCACTACACTACACAACACTAAACAATACATTAACTGCACTATAACGGTGACAAGCGGTGCCCACAAACTGTTAAGGCCTACATAGAGCTGTCCCAACAGTAGAGTCCCAACAGCAGTCCCAACACCTTACCACTGCTACACCTGGCTATCAGCGGAGCTGTGTCTGGCAGCGAAACAGTTAATTCAGCCTCATTTACTGCCTTAAAAAAAAAAATAGCTGATATGGCTGACTTGCTTAAACAAATGAGGTTTCTACTGACAATTGAGATGTACAAACTTTGGCATAAGGGGACGACGAACGGATAAGCGGCAATCCGTAAATTCGATTAAGACATCAACGAGCGAGCTAGGATGGACGTAGTCAATATACAGTGCATTTGGAAAGTATTCAGACCCCTTCCCTTTTTCCACATTTATTTACGTTGCAGCCTTATTCTAAAATTGATTAACACATTTTTACCCTCATCAATATACACACAATACCCCGTAATGACAAAGCAAAAACAGGTTTTTAGAGATTTTTACACATTTATTAAAAATAATAAAAACAGAAATGTACATAAGTACTCAGACCATTCGCTGTGAGACTTGAAATTGAGCTCAGGTGCATCCTGTTTCCACTGATCATCCTTGAGATGTTTCTACAACTTAATTGGAGTCCACCTGTAGTAAATTCAATTGATTGGACATGATTTGGAAAGGCACACACCTGTCTATACAAGGTCCCACAGTTGACAGTGCATGTCAGAGCAAAAACCAAGCCATGAGGCCGAAGGAATTGTCCGTAGAGCTCCAAGACAGGATTGTGTCGAAGCACAGGTCTAGGGAAGGGTACCAAAACATTTCTGCAGTATTGAAGGTCCCCGAGAACACAGTGGTCTCTATCATTCTTAAATTGAAGAAGTTTGGAACTACCAAGACTCTTCCTAGAGCTGGCCGCCAGGCCAAACTGAGCAATTGGGGGAGAAGGGCCTTGGTCAGGGAGGTGACCATGAACCCGATGGTCACTCTGACTGAGCTCCAGAGTTCCTCTGTCGATATGGGAGAACCTTCTAGAAGGACAACCATCTCTGCAGCACTCCACCATTCAGGCCTTTATGGTAGAGAGGCCAGATGGCAGCCACTCCTCAGTAAAAGGCACATGACAGCCCACTTGGAGTTTTCCAAAAGGAACATAAAGGACTCTGATGAAACCAAGATTGAACTCTTTGGCCTGAATGCCAAGAATCACGTCTGGAGGGAACCTGGCACCATCCCTACGGGGAAGCATGGTGGTGGCAGAATCATGCTGTGGGGATGCTTTTCAGCGGCAAAGTACAGAGAGATCCTTGATGAAAACCTGCTCCAGAGCCTTCAAGACCTCAGACTGGGGCGAAGGTTCACCTTCCAACAGGACACCGACCCTAAGCACACAGCCAAGACAACGCAGGAGTGGCTTCGGGACACATCTCTGAATATCCTTGAGTGGCCCAGCCAGAGCCCAGACTTGAACCTGATCGAACATCTCTGGAGAGACCTGAAAATAGCTGTGCAGCGACGCTCCCCATCCTACCTGACAGAGCTTGAGAGGATCTGCAGAGAAGAAAATACAGGTGTGCAAAGCTTGTAGCGTCATACCCAAGAAGACTTGAGGCTGTAATTACTGCCGAAGGTGCTTCAACAAAGTTCTGAGTAAAGGGTCTGAATACTTATGTAAATGTGATACTTAAATGTTAAAATACTTCAGTTATTTATTTTTTCTAAATTTGCAAAAACTTCTTTGTCATTATGGGGTATTGTGTGTAGATTGAGGAGGGAAAAAACTATTTAATCCATTTTAGAATAAGGCTGTAACGTAACACAATGTGGATAAAGTCAAGGGGTCTGAATACTTTCCGAATGCACTGTAACTATTTGTTCAGCGCTTTTGAAATATAAAACGACAGAATTCAGAACATGGGCCGTTCTTCTAGTATTGTCCCTATACACCAAGTCAAAACCATAGGATAAATAAATGGGGCATATAAGCAGGCAATGAAAGCTCTTACAATATTCAATGATTATATGTCTATAAAACAGGCTATAAGCTACATGTGCACCACCAAGTCCGAACAGTAAGCTAAATTATGAGGGGAAATTGACCAAATTATTAGGGTGAGGCACATTGGCTACTAACAGCTTACTACACAACATACACTTAGTATTACATTCTTAGCTGCAGTATACATATCTCCCTGGCATATTACATCATTTATGCAGCAGCATACAATACATTTTTGGACTCACCTTGTTTTGCTGTGCTCACTTGAACAGGAAGATGGCGCGGCAGTTCTTCGTGGGAAAATTTTGTCATCAAACTTTGTCATCAAAGTCTGGCATTATCTGGATTTATGGTGCTTTCAAGACAACTGGGACACGGGAAAAAACAAGGTCGAATCATGATTACTTCAGTGATCTTCAGGTCGGAGCTCTAGAAAGAGGCCCGAGTTCCCGACTTGCAATTCCGAGTTGGAAGAACGGTCGAAATGTATTTCCCAGTCTGAGCTCGTTTTTTTCAGAGTTCCCAGTTGTCTTGAACTCACTGAAGTCTGAGATTTCCCAGTTCCGAGTTTCCAGTTGTTTTGAGCGCGGCAGAAGTCATGCTGGATTGACAGCATGGCCAATGTTGAATGTTTATTCTTTTAAGCTTGGAAAAGAGACCCTTAAACCCAGACTTGGACCACACATTCACTCCTCTGAATAGCAGGCTAGTGACTGCTTTGCAATGCTTGCAGTTAGCCGCTGATTCCTTCCAAAGCACGCATTGTTGAATTTGCAATTTCCAACTTGTTGTGTAATGTATATGTCCAATGGCCAATGAGCACCGATACGTTTTATCTATAATTTCTCTTCATTATTTCTCTTCATGTGACAGGGATTGAAAAGGATTTGCCAGTAGATTGTCGACTTGATTCATGATGATGATTGCTAGCTTGCTATCTAAGATTTTGAAAATATGATGTTGACATGATCAGTCCAATCAAAGCTACTGTAGATATAACGTAATTTGACGTCATTTTATCTGTGGCCAATGACCTTGAGCCTTCTTAGATGGGCACTTCTAATGTAACTCTATGGCAGCACCTAAGGGGCTTGAATTTTCTAGCTCTACCCATAGATTTTGCGGTGACGTAGTGTCCCCCATGAGTGACAGAACACTGAGCCAATCACGGCGCGACAAGAGAACATTACCAATCCCTATGCTCCGTATTTTCCGCTGGCTGCCCACCCCCTCAGAAAGCACTGAGCTAGGCTGAAACACCTGCATTTTGGAGCTGCCTTACTCAACAAAGCAAAAAAGAGACAATTTTTGTATGCGGCTTTATTAACTCAATTATTAGTTATTTTTTTGCAAACTGATATGTGACACGAATTAATGCCCCACCTTCCCTGAATGATATATCACCACTGTTCTCACGTTAGAATTAGACGTTCATCCATATTTCTCAAAGGTCAAATTCCGAAGTTGTTGCAAACCGTCAAATTTCGAAGTGTTTAAGGTTAAGTTTAGGCATCAATTCTGAATTTTTAAGGTTAGGGTTAAGTTTAGGCATTAACTCCGAATGGTTAAGATAGGGGTTAAGGTTTGGGATAGGCTTAAAACCAAAATCTACTTTCTATCGCTGGATTCAAACTTGCAACCTTTGGAATCAGAGGCAGATGCTTACGCCCATTCCCCATCCCCCATGTCCTAGCAAAACCGAAACCTACTTGACAGTAATAGCGCTCACTGTTGCCCCCTAGTGGCCGGTTTCTATGTCATCAGACATGGATGGACATCGAATAAAGACTTGTATCACAGGTGACCTGTATGGACCACATGGCATGCTGGACACGTGTCTCCTTGTCCTTGCAAAGCAAAATAACAATATGGTGTGAGACAGGCCAGAAGATATCTTACACTTATTGAGGGTGGCAGGTAGCCTAGTCAGTTGCAAATCTGAAATGTGTCTTCCGCATTTAACCCAACCCCTCTGAATCAGATAAGTGTGGGGAGCTGCCTCAATCAGCATCCACAGAACAGTTATTGGGGTTAACTGCCTTGCTCAAGGGCAGATCAGCAGATTTGTCTACCTTGCTGGCTCTGGGATTCAAACCAGCACTCTTCTGGTTACTGGCCCAAAACTCTTAACCGCTAGGCTACCTGTCACCCGAAGTGACTGAAAGGTTGCCGGTACGAATACCTGAGCTGACAAGGTGAACAATCTGTCTATGTGCCCTTGAGCGCTTAATCCTAATTCTGACGAGGGGTGCCATACTACAATGGCTGATCCTGTAAAACAACACATTTCACTGTAACTATCCGGTGTGTGACAATAAAAATAAATTGATTATTAACATTATTATATGTAATACTAGTAATGCTGTTTTACCGACTATTATACAGATTTCAGATGACAAATTATTTTACCTTTACTAATAATACAAGTTCCCAGTGGTAATACTTTGAAGTGGTTCATAAGAGTCTTAGTTCTTTATCTGGTGATATCTTTGAAATATCAGTAAATTGAGTACAGAGTTCTTTTTTCTCCTGCTATATATCACTTTCAGCTACAATCGCATGAGAAACTATAAGAAACCATTAGAACACCGCAAAATAGATATAGATTTCACGTTAGATAAACGTAGAAATGCTTTTCTACCTCCACCATCTCCAAAGTACATGTGCGCGTGTGCGTGTGGTTGTGTGCTTGCTTTCGTGTGTGTGTATTATGGGTTTGGTAAATAGAATGAAGATATTACCCTTTAAAGAAGGATCATGGTGTTACTCACACACTGTCAATCAAGCATGTTCCCTGACATTTGTTCAATTATTTTCACCTTGGTTAGTGACAGAAAGGTTGTCAAACCAAATATTATCTTAGAGCAATTCCTTTTCTTCCTTTTTTCTCTTTTTGTTAGCATTTTATTATAAATAAGGCATTGGCTAGAAATCCTTCATCCCTGAATCAGAGGTTGGGTCTCAAATGGCACCCTATGGACCCTGGTAAAAAGTAGTGCACTACCTATGGAATAAGCTGCCATTTGGGAACAAAAATATTAACGCAACATGCAACAATTTCAAATATTTTACTGAGTTACAGTTCATAGAAGGAAATATGTCAATTGATATAAATAAATTAGGCTCTAATCTATGGATTTCACATGACTGGACACAGCCATGGGTGGGCCTGGGAGGTCCACTCACTGGGGAGCCAGGCCCAGCCAATCAGAATGATTTTTCCCCCAGAAAAGGGCATTATTACAGACAGAAATACGCATAGTTGTCTCATATGATTCAACCTTCACAGGTTAAAGACTTCATGCTTTTCCCTCTACTTTTATCTCATAATCCTCTTTATCTCTATTGTAACCAGACAGTACTTGTAACTGTGTTATCTGTTGGTGTCACGCCCTGACTCAAGGGACTTGTATTTGTTGAGTCAGGGTGTGTATTTTCTGTGTTGTGTTTGGCTATGTTGATTGTCTATGTTAGATTCTAGTATGTCTAGATCTATGTTGGCCTGTGTGGTTCCCAATCAGAGGCAGCTGTCGCTCGTTGTCTCTGATTGGGGAAAATACTTAGGCAGCCTTTTGGCACCTGTTAGTTGTGGGATCTTGTTCCGTGTGAGGTATGTTATTTGTCTACCTTGGACTTCACGTTTTGTTTGTTGTTTTGTCGTGGTGTTTATTCGTTAAATAAACATGTATGCTTATCACGCTGCGCCTTGGTCCTTCTCGTTCGTAAACGATCGTGACAGAAGATCCCACCAAAATAGGACCAAGCAGCGTGTTCAGGAGCAAACGGCGGGAATTAAACAGGAGGTTACGTTAGTAGATGTCCTCCTCGGTTGGGGGAGAATCACGGAGGAGGAGGCCGTCCGCTACCGGAGGGCGATGAAGGAGGATGCCCAGGTAGGAGAGGAGAAACGGCGCCAACAGTGCCGACGACGGATTCCCGAGAGGCAACCCCAAGAAAATGTTGGGGGGGGGCACACGGTGTGGACGACGAGGCAGCAGGAGGCAGCGACAGGGCGGATCAGCAGGTTAGGAGAGGAGGCCACCAGGTTAAGGGGGCTATTGGTTCAGAGGGAGCAGAAGTTATTAGGTCAGAGGGAGGCGCTACAGGAGGCGATAAGGGAGAAGGAGAGTGTAGAGGCACGGCGAGAGGAGCTGGTTAGGCAGCAGAAGGAGCGGGGGTTTATAAGGGAACCCAGTCCCGCTCCTCACACCAAGCAAGTGGTGCGTGTCGCCAGTCCGGTCCGGCCCGTTCCTGATCCCCGCACTAAGCCAGAGGTGCGTGTTCCCAGTACGGCCTGACCCATTCCTGCTTCCCGCACAAGGCCAGTGGTGTGTGTTCCCAGTACGGTCCGGCCCGTTCCTGCTCCCCGCACTAAGCCAGTGGTGCGTGTTCCCAGTACGGCCCGACCCGTTCCTGCTCCCCGCACTAAGCCAGTGGTGTGTGTTCCCAGTACGGTCCGGCTCGTTCCTGCTCCCCGCACTAAGCCAGTGGTGCGCGTCACCAGCCCGGCCCGGCCTGTTCCTGCCCCTCGCACCAAGCCAGTGGTGCGCGTCGCCAGCCCGGTCCGGCCTGTTCCTGTCCCTCGCACCAAGCCAGTGGTGCGCGTCGCCAGCCCGGTCCGGCCTGTTCCTGTCCCTCGCACCAAGCCAGTGGTGCACGTCACCAGCCCGGTCCGGCCTGTTCCTGTCCCTCGCACCAAGCCAGTGGTGCGCGTCGCCAGCCCGGTCCGGCCTGTTCCTGCACTCGCACCAAGCCAGTGGTGCGCGTCGCCAGCCCGGTCCGGCCTGTTCCTGCCCCTCGCACCAAGCCAGTGGTGCGCGTCGCCAGCCCGGTCCGGCCTGTTCCTGTCCCTCGCACCAAGCCAGTGGTGCGCGTCGCCAGCCCGGTCCGGCCTGTTCCTGTCCCTCGCACCAAGCCAGTGGTGCGCGTCGCAAGCCCGGTCCGGACTGTTCCTGCACCTCTCACCAAACCAGTGGTGCGCGTCGTCAGCCCGGCCTGTTCCTGACCCTCGCACCAAGCCAGTGGTGCGTGTCGCCAGCCCAATCCGGCCTGTTCCTGACCCTAGCACCAAGCCAGTGGTGCGTGTCGCCAGCCCGGTCCGGCCTGTTCCTGCCCCTCGCACCAAGCCAGTGGTGCGCGTCGGCAGCCCGGCCCGGCCTGTTCCTGCCCCTCGCACCAAGCCAGTGGTGCGTGTGTCCAGTCCGGCACGGCCCGTTCCTGCTCCCCGCACCAAGCCAGTGGTGCGTGTGTCCAGTCCGGCACGGCCCGTGCCTGTTTCACCGGTGCCTGGTCCGGCACCGGTCAGCTGCTCCACTCCGGAGCCAGAGCAATCCGCTCCACCGGGGTCCGGTCCAACTCCGGTCAGCGGATCCACTCCGGAGCCAGAGCAATCCACTCCACCGGGGTCCAGTCCAACTCCGGTTAGGGGATCCACTCCGGAGCCAGAGCAATCTGCTCCACCGGGGTCCAGTCCAGCTCCGGTCAATCGCTCCACTCCGGAGCCAGAGCAGTCCGCTCCACCGGTGCCTGATCCAGCTCTGGTCAGCGGCTCCACTCCGGAGCCAGAGCAGTTCGATCCACCGTCGTCGGGTCCAGCTCCAGTCAGCGGTTCCAGTCCAGAACCAGACGTCAGCCCCTCTCCAGGTTCGGGGTCTCCCACACCAGGGTCCAGACAGGGCTTGGTACATCGTGGGAGGAAGGAGAGGGGAAGCAGCGTGCCGAGGTCCAGACCAGACCAGGGGCGCAACAGGGAGGTGGAGAGTAAGTGGTGGTCACGCCTGGAGCCGGATCCGCCTCCAAGGCGGAATGCCCACCCGGCCCCTACCCTGTTATGTTTATGTGGCGCGGTTGGAGTCCGCACCTTTGGGGGGGGTGGGGTACTGTCACGCCCTGACTCAAGGGACTTGTATTTGTTGAGTCAGGGTGTGTATTTTCTGTGTTGTGTTTGGCTATGTTGATTGTCTATGTTAGATTCTAGTATGTCTAGATCTATGTTGGCCTGTGTGGTTCCCAATCAGAGGCAGCTGTCGCTCGTTGTCTCTGATTGGGGACCATACTTAGGCAGCCTTTTGGCACCTGTTAGTTGTGGGATCTTGTTCCGTGTGAGGTATGTTATTTGTCTACCTTGGACTTCACGTTTCGTTTGTTGTTTTGTCGTGTGTTCAGTACGTAAATAAATATGAATGCATATCACGCTGCGCCTTGGTCCTTCTCGTCTGTAAACGATCGTGACAGTTGGGCCATGAAGAAGGGTCCCATGTCAGCACTGACTTTATATTCACACTGAAATAGGAGAGGGAAAGACAGACAGACAGACAGACAGACAGACAGACAGGCAGACAGACAGACAGACAGATAGACAGATAGATAGATAGATAGATAGATAGATAGATAGATAGATAGATAGATAGATAGATAGATAGATAGATAGATAGATAGATAGATAGATAGATAGATAGATAGATAGATAGATAGATAGAGCAAAAACCAATCCATGAGGTCGAAGGAATTGTCCGTAGAGCTCCTAGACAGGATTGTGTCGAGGCACAGATCTGGGGAATGGTACCTGGTCTGATGAAACCAAGATTGAACTATTTGGCCTGAATGCCAAGTGTCACGTCTGGAGGAAACCTGGCACCATCTCTATGTTGATGCATGGTGGTGGCAGTATCATGCTGTGGGGAAGTTTTTTAGCAGCAGGGACTGGAAGACTAGTCATGATCAAGGGAACGATGAACGGAGCCAAGTACAGAGAGATCCTTGATGAAAACCTGCTCCAGAGCGCTCAGGACCTCAGACTGGGGCGAAGGTTCACCTTCCAACAGGACACTGACCCTAAGCACACAGCCAAGACAACGCGGGAGTGGCTTCGGGACAAGTCTCTGAATGTCCTTCAGTGGCCAAGCCAGTGCCCGGACTTGAACCCCATCGAACATCTCTGGAGAGACCTGAAAAGAGCTGTGCAGCGATGCTCCCCATCCAACCTGACAGAGCTTGAGAGGATCTGCAGAGAAGAATGGGAGAAACTCCCTAAATAAAAGTGTGCCAAGATTGTAGCGTCATACCCAAGAAGACTCGAGGCTGTAAGATTGAACTATTTGGCCAAAGGTGCTTCAACAAAGTACTGAGTAAAGGGTTTGACTACTTATGTAAATGTAATATTTCAGGTTTTTATTTCTAATAAATCTGCACACCAAAAAAAAGTTTTGCGTTGTTATTATGGGGTATTGTGTGTAGATTGATGAGGGGGGAAAAAACGATTCAATCAATTTTTGAATAATGCTGTAACGTAACAAAATGTTGATAAAGTCAAGGGGTCTGAATACTTTCCGAAGGCACCATACACTACCGTTCAAAAGTTTGGGGTCACTTAGAAAGGTCCTTGTTTTCCATGAAAACATACATGAAATGAGTTTGAATAGGAAATTTGGCAAAATGCATTGGAATTGTAGTCATTGACAAGGTTAGAAATAATGATTTTTAATAGAAATAATAATTGTGTCCTTCAAACTTTGCTTTCGTCAAAGAATCATCCATTTGCACTAATTACAGCCTTGCAGACCTTTGGCAGTCTAGCTGTCAATTTGTTGAGGTCATCTGAAGAGATTTCACCCCATGCTTCCTGAAGCACCTCCCACAAGTTGGATTGGCTTGATGGGCACTTCTTACGTACCATACGGTCAAGCTGCTCCCACAACAGCTCAATAGGGTTGAGATCCGGTGACTGTGCTGGCCACTCCATTATAGACAGAATACCAGCTGACTGCTTCTTCCCTAAATAGTTATTGCATAGTTTGGAGCTGTGCTTTGGGTCATTGTCCTGTTGTAGGAGGAAATTGGCTACAATCAAGCGCCATCCACAGGGTATGGCATGGTGTTGCAAAATGGAGTGATAGCCTTCCTTCGTCAAGATCCCTTTTACCCTGTACAAATCTCCCACTTTACCACCACCAAAGCCCCCATTACATTGCCTCCACCATGCTTGACAGATGGCATCAAGCACTCCTCCAGCATCTTTTAATTTGGTCTGCGTCTCACAAATGTTCTTCTTTGTGATCCGAACACCTCAAACTCGATTCGTCTGTCCATAACACTTTTTTCAAATCTTCCTCTGTCCAGTGTCTGTGTTCTTTTGCCCATCTTAATCTTTTATTTTTATTGGCCAGTCTGAGATATGGCTTTTTCTTTGCAACTCTGCCTAGAAGGTCAGCATCCCGGAGTTGCCTCTTCACTGTTGACGTTGACTTGTGTTTTGCAGGTACTATTTAATGAAGCTGCCAGTTGAGGACCTGTGAGGCATCTGTTTCTCAAACTAGACACTCCTCTTGCTCAGTTGTGCACCGGGGCCTCCCACTCCTCTTTCTAAGCTGGTTAGAGCCAGTTTGCGCTGTTCTGTGAAGGAGTAGTACAGCGTTGTACGAGATCTTCAGTTTCTTGGAAATTTCTCGCATGAAATAGCCTTCATTTCTCAGAACAAGAATAGACTGACAAGTTTCAGTATACAGTTATTTGTTTCTGGCCATTTTGATCCTGTAATTGAACCCACAATTGCTGATGCTCCAGATGCTCAACTAGTCTCAAGAAGGCCAGTTTTATTGCTTCTTTAATCAGCACAACAGTTTTCAGCTGTGCTAACATCATTGCAGAAGGGTTTTCTAATGATCAATTAGCCTTTTAAAATGATAAATTTGGATTAGCAAACACAACGTGCCATTGGAACACAGGACTGATGGTTGCTTATAATGGGCCTCTGTTCGCCTATGTAGATATTCCATTAAAAATCAGCAGTTTCCAGCTACAATAGCCATTTACAACAATAACAATGTCTACACTGTATTTCTGATCAATTTGATGTCTACTGTTTTCAGATGATCTGGCGTTTCTGTCCCCAACCAAGGAGGGCCTACAGTGGCACCTAGATCTTCTGCACAGATTCTGTCAGACTTGGGCCCTTGACAGTGAATCTCAGTAAGACAAAAATAATGGTGTTCCAAAAAATGTCCAGTAGCCAGGACAACAAAAACTAATTATATCTAGACACTGTTGCCCTGGAGCACACAAAGAACTAGACCTACTTCGGCCTAAACATCAACACCACAGTTCACTTCCACAATACTATTAACGATCTAAGAGACAAGGCAAGAAGGGCCTTCTACGCCAGCAAAAGGAACTCAAAATCCTAATTAGGATCTGGCTAAAAATACTTCAATCTGTTATAGGACCCTTTTGCCCTCTATGGTCGTGAGGTCTGGGGTCCACTAACCCACCAATAATTCATAAAATGGGAAAACACCCAATTGAGACTTTGCATGCAGAATTCTTCAAAAATATACTTTGTGTAGAACGCAAACCCCCAAACAATGCATGCAGAGCTGAATTAGGACTATACCCACTACTTATCAAAATCCAGAAAAGAGCTGTTAAATTCTACAAGCACTTAAAAGGAAACGATGCCCACTCATTCCACCAGAAAGCCCCTACCTATAGAGAGATTAGAGCCCTCAGCCAGCTGGTTCTGGGACTCCGTTCACAAACACAAACAGACCCCACACAGCCCCAGGACAGCAACACAATTAGACCCAACCAAATTATGAGAAAGCAAAAAGATAACTATTTGACACACTGGAAATAATCATCCAAAAAAAACTGGCAACCAGTGGAGCACGAACAACATTGTAAATACCACCAATATTTATCTTCCCCATCTATTCATACTACAACTTTTTGCATATTGCTAAAACACTGTTCATAGCTGATAATATAACACTTGAAATGTATTTTATATATTTTTTAACTTTTTGAGTGCAATATTTACTGTTAAATTAGAAAAGTTTTGTTTATTGTTTATTTCACTTGCTTTGGCCATGTAAACATGTTTCCCATGCCAATAAAGCCTTTTTTAATTGAATTGACTTGAGAGAGAGCGAGAGAGCGAGAAAGAGAGAGAGAGAGCAAGAGAGAGAGAGAGAGAGAGAGAGAGAGAGAGAGAGAGAGAGAGAGAGCGAGAGAGAGAGAGAGAGAGAGAGCAAGAGAGAGAGAGAGAGAAACCTGGCTAAGGAGAGTGGCACCAGCACTGCCCTTTACCTGATCATAGCATAATTAAATCACATGTGAAGAAATGACAGATGAGGAAACCAGACTGTTTCTGGGAAATTGAATCAAACATCTTTCTGGGAAAATCAAGCAGAATATTTCCCGAATTTTAGTGCATTAGGGTTTATTTTCATGATTATTGGCCAAATAATGCATTGAATCAAATAAAGATAAACCTTCACAATAGCTGTCAAAATACAATGAATATTTTGTCTCATATATTGTATTTCCCCCCCATAAAATAATACAAGCCCTAGTGTCAATGTTTATAGTAGTAAAACGTGCTCTGAGAGATTGATTTAAAATGGCACCCCCAACTGCCATGATATGTTCCACTCCAATATCTGACACCCATCTGTGTATGGATGGGTATGATAATCAGGTAGGCCTGGTAGAGCTGGGATTGCATTCAGTCAACTGGAGGTGAAGGTGGAGGGGTTTTTCATATTCCTCACCGTTCTCCAACCACCTGAATTCGCATGAATATCAGAGTGTGTTTTTATCTCCCACCACAGGGCTGTCATTTTAGTCATTTTATTCCTTCTCGTGGACCTGACTGTCGCCTCACCTGGCAGACCACATCAACATGGACGACCAGGTGTGCTGTGTGTGTTAGTGCCAAGAGCCAGACTAAAAGGTACATTCTGAGAATCTGTTCAATGATGATTTAAATGTTTGATATATGCTCAATAGGCTTTTCTACTGTAAGTTCCCGTTCAACAGAATGAATCTATAGGAGGTGGTGTTTGATCATGCATTTCCTTATTCCTATAAACGTTTTAGATCTAGAAATGAAAGCTTGCTTGATTCCACCATTACCACCACACTAAGATCTAAGTTGAATGACTGCTTTTCCACAGCTTGTTGAGCTCTGTCACAATAAGAAAAACAGCAACAAGCAGCCAATTCCACAGTGTAAAGAATTGAATGGACAGTGTTTAGCCTCACTAGGTCCTGATACCACAGTGGCAGTGTCTGGACAGTGTTTAGCCTCACTAGGTCCTGATACCACAGTGGCAGTGTCTGGACAGTGTTTAGCCTCACTAGGTCCTGATACCACAGTGGCAGTGTCTGGACAATGTTTAGCCTCACTAGGTCCTGATACCACAGTGGCAGTGTCTGGACAATGTTTAGCCTCACTAGGTCAGTGTCTGGACAGTGTTTAGCCTCACTAGGTCCTGATACCATGTCTGATGTGGCCCTGTCTAGTGACCGTCGTGGGAACATGGGTGCCTAGACCACCGACTGACACACACTGTGTGTGTGTGTGTGTGTGTGTTTGTCCAGAAGTGGAGTTGTTTAAGGATATGGCTACAGGTGATTGATTGAATAATCCTCCACCCATCCATATCCCTTCTCTTTTCCTCCCTCTTCACTCACTCCGTCTTCCTGGAGCTCATATCCATCTCCCTTCATGTTAAAGAGGATGGAAGGATGGAAAGATGTGTTACAGGTAAAATGTTTCTCTATGTTTTTCTATCTCTTCCTACATTTCCCCTACCTGGCCTTCTATTGCAGCTCTCCCTCTCTCCCTCGTGTATGCATAAATTACTAAACTAGCACTCATAGTCTCAAATCAGAATTACACATTCATCCATGTTTCTCAAACATTACATATTAATGTTCTTCCAAACATTTTAATGTTCTTCCTAGTGAGGCTAGGTGACTCACTGACAGCCTGTGAGTAGTCATGCTGTACTTCGCTCCGCAGGTAATATGACACATTACATTACAATGGAAAGATTTGATTCGTGTTATGTTGGCTAGCTACATAGTTGTATTTGTATCAAAGATAAAGGTGTAGTATAGAGCAACTATCGAGGTTAGCTAGCCAGCTACACTCGTTCGCAGCGACGCCGTTTTTCAAACAAAGTCAACACCGCAGCCATTGCTAGCTAGCCAACACTACCAGCTACCAGCTAGCAGTACTGTAGCTACTAAATACAATATTATTTTAGCCAGCTACATTCGTTCGCAGCGACGCCGTTTTTCAAACAAAGTCATCACCGCAGCCATTGCTATCTAGCCAACGCTACCAGCTAGCAGTACTATAGCAACTAAATACAATATAATTTTAGCCAGCTACATTCGTTCGCAGCGACGCCATTTTTCAAACAAAGTCAACACAGCAGCCATTGCTAGCTAGCAGTACTGTAGCAGCTAAATACAATATCTTTGTGCTAGCTAGCCAACGCTTAATTATTGCTGCGTTATGAAAGGAACTAGACACGGACATGAATTATCTGTTTAGTGTGTTAACACACTATTGGTAGTTTGTTGTAACCAAGTATTGGTGCTAAACCGTGTGTTGTTGGATGCTAGCATGCTAGTTAGCTATAGCGTCATAGTTAGCTAGCTGAATAAAGTAAGTTGAGTCTATTCCTTGAAACATTGAACCGCTGTAGTTTACAACAATTCTAATTTCTAAAGTGGAAGTTGGGAGAGTTTTATTCGGGTGTTTCAGTGAAACAATTATAGTTTCTGAGGTGGAAGTTGGGAGAGTTATATTTGGGAGTTGTGGTGAGGGAGGCCCGCTCTCTCCTTTCCCAGATGTTTAGTTCATTTCATTCCGATCTCCTCTGCATTATTGTAGCCATTTGCTACAGCCTGTCAACTATGCCTCTGCCTATCCCTGTTCTCTCCTCTCCGCACAGGCTACACAAACGCCTCACACCGCGTAGCTGCTGCCTCTCTAACCTGGTGGTCCCTGCACGCACCACACACCTGGAGTTCCAGGTCTCAGGCAGCCTCTGGAACTGCCGTTCTGCTGCCAACAAGGCTGACTTCATCCCAGCCTATGCTACCCTCCAGTCCCTCGACTTCCTGGCGCTGACGGAAACATGGATTACCACTGAAAACACTGCTACTCCTACTGCTCTCTCCTCGTCTGACCATGTGTTCTCGCATACCCCGAGAGCATCTGGTCAGCGGGGTGGTGGCACAGGAATCCTCATCTCTCCCAAGTGGTCATTATCAATTTTTCCCCTAACCCATCTGTCTATCTCCTCATTTGAATTCCATGCTGTCACAGTCACTAGCCCATTTAAGCTTAATATCCTTGTCATCTATCGCCCTCCAGGTTCCCTTGGAGAGTTCATCAATGAGCTTGACGCCTTGATAAGTTCCTTTCCTGAGGATGGCTCACCCCTCACAGTTTTGGGGAATTTCAACCTCCCTACGTCTACATTTGACTAATTTCTCTCTGCCTCCTTCTTTCCACTCCTCTCCTCTTTTGACCTCACCCTCTCACCGTCCCCCCCTACTCACAAGGCAGGCAATACGCTTGACCTCATCTTTACTAGATGCTGCTCTTCTACTAATCTCACTGCAACTCCCCTCCATGTCTCCGACCACTACTTTGTATCCTTTTCTCTCTCGCTCTCCTCCAACACTACTCACTCTGCCCCTACACAGATGGTAATGCGCCGCCGCAACCTTCGCTCTCTCTCTCCCACTACTCTCTCCTCTTCCATCCTATCATCTCTTCCCTCTGCTCAATCCTTCTCCCTCCAATCTCCTGATTCCGCCTCCTCAACCCTCCTCTCCTCCCTTTCTGCATCCTTTGACTCTCTGTGTCCCCTATCCTCCCGGCCGGCACGGTCCTCCCGTCCAGCTCCGTGGCTTGATGACTCATTGCGAGCTCACAGAACAGAGCTCCGGGCAGCTGAGCGGAAATGGAAGAAAACTAAACTCCCTGCCGACCTGGCATCTTTTCACTCCCTCCTCTCTACATTTTCTTCATCTGTTTCTGCTGCTAAGGCCACTTTCTACCACTCTAAATTCCAAGCATCTGCCTCTAACCCTAGGAAGCTCTTTGCCACATTCTCCTCCCTGCTGAATCCTCCCCCCCCCCCCCCCCCTCCTCCCTCTCTGTGGATGACTTCGTCAACCACTTTGAAAAGAAGGTTGACGACATCCGATCCTCGTTTGTTAAGTCTAATGACACTGCTGGTCCTGCTCACACTGCCCTACCCTATGCTTTGACTTCTTTCTCCCCTCTCTCTCCAGATAAAATCTTGCGACTTGTGACTGCAGGCCGCCCAACAACCTGCCCACTTGACCCCATCCCCTCCTCTCTTCTCCAGACCATCTCCGGTGACCTTCTCCCCTACCTCACCTCGCTGATCAACTCATCCTTGACCGCTGGCTATGTCCCTTCCGTCTTCAAGAGAGCGAGAGTTGCACCCCTTCTCAAAAAACCAACACTCGATCCCACTGATGTCAACAACTACAGACCAGTATCCCTTCTTTCTTTTCTTTCCAAAACTATTGAGCGTGCCGTCTTTAGCCAACTCTCTTGCTATCTCTCTCAGAATGACCTTCTTGATCCAAACCAGTCAGGTTTCAGGACTGGTCATTCAACTGAGTCTGCTCTTCTCTGTGTCACGGAGGCTCTCCGCACTGCTAAAGCTAACTCTCTCTCCTCTGCTCTTGTCCTTCTAGACCTGTCTGCTGCCTTTGATACTGTGAACCATCAGATCCTCTTCTCCACCCTCTCCGAGCTGGGCATCTCCGGCGCGGCTCACTCCTGGATTGCGTCCTACCTGACCGGTCGCTCCTACCAAGTGGCGTGGCGAGAAGCTGTCTCCGCACCACGTGCTCTCACCACTGGTGTCCCCCAGGGCTCAGTTCTAGGCCCTCTCCTATTCTCCCTATACACCAAGTCACTTGGCTCTGTCATATCCTCACATGGCCTCTCCTATCAATGCTACGCTGACGATACACAACTAATCTTCTCCTTTCCCCCTTCTGATAACCAGGTGGCGAATCGCATCTCTGCATGTCTGGCAGACATATCAGTATGGATGACGGATCACCACCTCAAGCTGAACCCTGGCAAGACGGAGCTGCTCTTTCTCCCGGGGAAGGACTGCCCGTTCCATGATCTCGCCATCACGGTTGACAACTCCGTTGTGTCCTCCTCCCAGAGTGCGAAGAGCCTTGGCGTGACCCTGGACAACACCCTGTCGTTCTCCGCTAACATCAAGGCGGTGACCCGATCCTGCAGGTTCATGCTCTACAACATTCGGAGAGTACGACCCTGCCTTACACAGGAAGCGGCACAGGTCCTAATCCAGGCACTTGTCATCTCCCGTCTGGATTACTGCAACTCGCTGTTGGCTGGGCTCCCTGCCTGTGCCATTAAACCCCTACAACTCATCCAGAATGCCGCAGCCCGTCTGGTGTTAAACCTTCCCAAGTTCTCTCACGTCACCCCGCTCCTCCGCACACTCCACTGGCTTCCAGTTGAAGCTCGCATCTGTTACAAGACCATGGTGCTTGCCTATGGAGCTGTGAGGGGAACGGCACCTCCGTACCTTCAGGCTCTGATCAGTCCCTACACCCAAACGAGGGCATTGCGTTCATCCACCTCTGGCCTGCTGGCTCCCCTTCCTCTGCGGAAGCATAGTTCCCGCTCAGCCCAGTCAAAACTGTTCGCTGCTCTGGCACCCCAATGGTGGAACAAGCTCCCTCACGACGCCAGGACAGCGGAGTCACTCACCACCTTCCGGAGACATTTGAAACCCCACCTCTTTAAGGAATACCTGGGATAGGATAAAGTAATCCTTCTACCCCCCCCTCCCAAAAATAAATAAATAAATAAATAAAATAAACACAATTGTAAAGTGGTTATCCCACTGGCTATAGGGTGAATGCACCAATTTGTAAGTCGCTCTGGATAAGAGCGTCTGCTAAATGACGTAAATGTAAATGTAAACGTCAAATTTTAAGGTGTTTAACATTAAGTTTAGGCATTCACTCCACATGTTTAAGATTAGGGTTAAGTTTAGGCATTAACTCTGAAATCTTAAGTTTAGATATTAACTCAGAATTATTAAGGTAAGGGTTAAGGATTGGGATTGGCTTAAAACAAAATCTCAAAATGACTTTCTAGTGCTGGATTCAAACATGTAACCTTTAGCACCAGATGCTTACACCCATCAGCCATCACCATCCACAACTCTCTACAAAACTCAAACCTACTTGAAGGGAACAGCAGTCACTATTTTATATTTGATATTCTTCAAATAGCCACCCGTTGCCTTGATGACAGCTTTGCACAATCTTGGCATTCTCTCAACCAGCTTCACCTGGAATGCTTTTCCAACAGTTTTGAAGGAGTTCCCACATATGCTGAGCACTTGTTGGCTGCTTTTCTTTCACTCTGCCGTCCGACTCATCCCAAATCATCTCAATTGGGTTGAGATCGGGATGGGATGGCGTATCGCTGCAGAATGCTGTGGTAGCCATGCTGGTTAAGTGTGCCTTGAATTCTAAATAAATCACAGACAGTGTCACCAGCAAAGCAACCCCACACCATAACACCTCCTCCTCCATGCTTTACGGTGGGAAATACACATGCAGAGATCATCCGTTCACCCACACAGCGTCTCACAAAGACAAGGCGGTTTGAACCAAAAACCTCCAATTTGGACTCCAGACGAAAGGACACATTTCCACCGGTCTAATGTCCATTGCTTGTGTTTCTTGGCCCAAGCAGGTCTCTTCTTCTTATTGGTGTCCTTTAGTAGTGGTTTCATTGCAGCAATTCAACAATGAAGGCCTGATTCACACTGTTACTTGAACTCTGTGAAGCATTTATTTGGGCTGCAATTTCTGAGGCTGGTAACTCTAATGAACTTATCCTCTGCAGCAGAGGTAACTCTGGGTCTTCCATTCCTGTGGCGGTCCTCATGAGAGCCAGTTTCATCATAGCGCTTGATGGTTTTTGCGGCTGCACTTGAAGAAGCTTTCAAAGTTCTTGAAATTTTCCGGATTGACTGACCTTCATGTCTTAAAGTAATGATGGACTGTCGTTTCTCTTTGCTTATTTGCGCTGTTCTTGCCATAATATGGACATGGTCTTTTACCAAATAGGGCTATCTTCTGTATACTCCCCTACCTTGTCACAACACAACTGATTGGCTCAAACGCATTAAGAAGAAAATAAATTCCACAAATTAACTTTTAAGAAGGCACACCTGTTAATTTAAATGCATTCCAGGTGACTACCTCATGAAGCTGGTTGAGAGAATGCCAAGAGTGTGCAAAGCTGTCATCAAGGCAAAGGTTGGCTATTTGAAAAATCTTAAATCAAAAAATATATTTTGATTTGTTTAACACTTTTTTGGTTACTGCATGATTCCATGTGTGTTATTTCATGTGTTGTCTTCACTATTATTCTACAACGTAACATTTTTTTTAAATAAAGAAAAACCCTTGAATGAGTAGGTGTTCTAAAACTTTTGACCGCTAGTGTACATACACACACACACACACACACACACACAAATGTCTGAATCAGGCCTTCATGGTCGAATTGCTGCAAAGAATCCACTACTAAATGACACCAATAAGAAGAAGAGACTTGCTTGGGCAAAGAAACATGAGCAATGGACATTAGACCAGTGGAAATATGTCCTTTGGGCTGGAGTCCAAATCTGAGATTTTTGGTTCCAACCGCTGTGTCTTTGTGAGACGCGGTGTGGGTGAGCGGATGATCTCTGCATGTGTATTTCCCACCGTAAAGCATGGAGGAGGAGGTGTTATGGTGTGGGGGTGCTTTGCTGGTGACACTGTCTGTGATTTATTTAGAAATTAAGGCACACTTAACCAGCGTGGCTACCACAGCATTCTGCAGCGATATGCCATCCAATCTGGTTTGGGCTTAGTGGAACTATCATTTATTTTTCCACAGGACAAAGACCAAACACACCTCCAGGCTGTGTAAGGGCTATTTTACCAAGAAGGAGAGTGATGGAGTACTGCATCAGATGACCTGGCCTCCACAATCCCCCGACCTCAACCAAATTGAGATAGTTTGGGATGAGTCGGACTGCAGAGTGAAGGAAAAGCAGTCAACAAGTGCTCAGCATATGTGGGAAGTCCTTCAAGACTGTTGGAAAATAAGCTGGTTGAGAGAATGCCAAGAGTGTAAAAGCTGTCATCAAGGCAAAGGGTGGCTCAAATATAAAATATATTTTGATTTGTTTAACACTTTCTTGGTTACTTCATGATTCAATATGTGTTATTTCAGTGTTGATGTCTTCACTATTATTCTACAATGTAGAAAATAGTAAAAATAAAGAAAAACCCTTGAATGATTAGGTGTTCTAAAATGTTTGACAGGTAGTGAATGTGTGTGTGTGTGTGTGTGTGTGTGTGTGTGTGTGTATGTATTTGGATGCAACTAGCTCTCACAGTCTGACGTCAGATTTAGACGTTAAATTCCGACGTCACCAAACATCAAATTCCTCATTACTCATAATTTTGAAGGTTAGGGTTAAGTCTAGGCATTAAATCAGAATGATTAAGGTAATGGTTAAGGTTTGGAATAGGTTAAAACTAAAATCTAATTACCAACTATTGCTATTGCTGGATTCAAACATGCAACGTTTGGAACCAGAAGAAGATGCTTACGACCATCCGCTCACTGTTGCCCCTAGTGGCCGGTTTCCACGTCATCTCCCGACGTCCTCAGACATGGATGGACATCGAATACTGACTTGTATCACGGGTGACCTGGCTGGTGGATAAGTGCCTGAATACTGACTCAACCATGTAAAATAACTATCTTTCTCTTAGCAATGGGTCTCTATGGAACAGAAGTGGTTAGCACAGGGGCAATACATTTAATGAATATGAACCCATAAGAGTAGCTCATGTGACTGAGGTGGTTGGTTTATTAACCACTGACTAATTAAAAACTTTTCCTGAAACCTAAAAAATGTCCATTAGCTAATGTCTAGGCTTTAGCCCAGCGGCCTAACACAATCTTGTGGCATGGAGGAGTCCAGGGGTTAAACCCAACTGGTTACAGTGGCGCAGGGAATGAAATGCACCTCTATGAATCCAGAAGTGTATCTAACTCACAATCAGTGCTTGCTTCTTCTGTCAAGGTTGAGATATTGTAAGTGTCACTAGACAGACTTGTAGGTAGTCAGCCGCTCTATCTACCTGTCCATCAACCAGGAAGTCTGCCTCTCCTCTCCTCTCCTCTCTCCTCTCCTCTCCTCTCCTCTCCTCTCCTCTCCTCTCCTCTCCTCTCCTCTCCTCTCCTCTCCTCTCCTCTCCTCTCCTCTCCTCTCCTCTCCTCTCCTCTCCTCTCCTCTCCTCTCCTCTCCTCTCCTCTCCTCTCCTCTCCTCTCCCCTCTCCTCACATTTCCTCTCCTCTCCTCTCCTCTCCTTTCCTCTCCTCTCAGTTCTCCTCTCTCCTTTCAGCTCTACTCTATTCTCTCCTTGATTTTCTTGTCTCCTCTCTCTTCTACTCTACTATACTCTATCCTCACCTTTCTCCACTCCTCTATCCTCTCCTCTCTCCTTTCTCATCTTTTATATCCTCTCCTCTCTCCACTATCTTCTAATCTCTCCTCTCCCCTCTCTCCTCTCCTGTAGTCTCTCCTCTATCCTCTCCACTATTCTTTCCACTATCCTCTCTCCTCTCCTCTCCTCTCCTCTCCTCTCCTCTCCTCTCCTCTCCTCTCCTCTCCTCTCCTCTCCTCTCCTCTCCTCTCCTCTCCTCTCCTCTCCTCTCCTCTCCTCTCCTCTCCTCTCCTCTCCTCTCCTCTCCTCTCCTATATCCTGTTCTCTCTCCTCTCTCCTCTCCTCTCTCCTCACTCCTCACTCCTCTCCTCTTCTCTCTCCTGTAACGTCTCCTCTAACTTCTGCTCTATCCTTTCCTCTTCTCTCTCCTCCCCTCTCTCCTCTCCTCAATCCTCTACTCTCTACTCTCCTCTCTCAACTCCTTTCTCATCCATCCTCTACTGTCCTCTCTCCTCCTCTCATTTCTACTCTATCCTCTCCTCTCTCCTCTCCTCTCTCTGCTTCTCCCTTCTCTATCCTCTTCTCTTTCCTCTCCTCTCTCCTTTCCTTTCCTCCTCTCTCTTTTCTCCTTTCTTCTCTTCGCCTCTCTATCCTCTGCTCTCCTGTTTCATCCCCTCTCTCCTCTCCTCTATCCTCTACTCTCTCCTCTATTCTCTATTCTCTCTTTTCCTGTCCTCTCCTCGATCGCCTCCTCTCCTCTCCCCTTTCCCCTCTCCTATCCTCTCCTCTGCTCTCCCTCTCTCCTCCCCTCTGTCATCTCTCCTCTCCTTTCCTCTCCTTTCCTCTTCTCTACTTTACTCTATACTATACACTCCTCTCTCCTCTCCTCTCTCCTCTCCTCTCACCTCTTCTCTCTCCTCTATCCTATATTCTCTCCTCCCCCCACCCTCCCCTCTTCTTTCTCCTTTCTTCTCTTCTCCTCTCTTTACTCTCCTCTCTTGTTTCCCCCCCTCTCCTCTCCTCTCCTCTCCTCTCCTCTCCTCTCCTCTCCTCTCCTCTCCTCTCCTCTCCTCTCCTCTCCTCTCCTCTCCTCTCCTCTCCTCTCCTCTCCTCTCCTCTCCTCTCCTCTCCTCTCTCCTCTCCTCTCCTCTATCCACTCCTCTGATCTCTCCTCTCTTCTCCTCTCCTCTCCTCTCCTCTCCTCTCCTCTCCTCTCCTCTCCTCTCCTCTCCTCTCCTCTCCTCTCCTCTCCTCTCCTCTCCTCTCTCCTTTTCTCTCCTCTATCCACTCCTCTGACCTCTCCTCTCCTCTCCTCTCCTCTCCTCTCCTCTCCTCTCCTCTCCTCTCCTCTCCTCTCCTCTCCTCTCCTCTCCTCTCCTCTCCTCTCCTCTCCTCTCCTCTCCTCTCCTCTCCTCTCCTCTCCTCACCTCTCCTCTCCTCTCCTCTCCTCTCCCCTCCCCTCCTCTCCTCTCCTCTATCCACTACTCTCTCCTCTATCCTCTCTTCTCCTCTCTCTTCTCTTCACTCCTCCCCTCTCATTTCCTCTCTCCTCTATTCTCTCCTCTCTCTCATCTATCCTCTCCTCTCACCTCTTCTCTCTCCTCTATCCTATATTCTCTCCTCCCCCCACCCCACCCTCCCCTCTTCTTTCTCCTTTCTTCTCCTCTCCTCTCTTTACTCTCCTCTCTTGTTCCCCCCTCTCCTCTCCTCTCCTCTCCTCTCCTCTCCTCTCCTCTCCTCTCCTCTCCTCTCCTCTCCTCTCCTCTCCTCTCCTCTCCTCTCCTCTCCTCTCCTCTCCTCTCCTCTCCTCTCCTCTCCTCTCCTCTCCTCTCCTCTCCTCTCCTCTCTCCTTTTCTCTCCTCTATCCACTCCTCTGATCTCTCCTCTCCTCTCCTCTCCTATCCTCTCCTCTCCTCTCCTCTATCCACTACTCTCTCCTCTATCCTCTCTTCTCCTCTCTCTTCTCTTCACTCCTCCCCTCTCATTTCCTCTCTCCTCTATCCTCTCCTCTCTCTCATCTATCCTCTCCTCTAAAGTACCGGTGCGTTCAGTGAAAAAGCCATATTACAAATTATGTTGTGATAATTGCGATGTTTGCTCTATAAATCATTAATTCATACGCAACAGTGATATACAATAAGGCTGAGATAACAAAAAGAAAAGTAACACCGTGGCAGAATTAATTCAACTACACTGTCATGAATGTTGAGAGACGGGTCAGACCAAGGTCCAGCGTGGTATATGAACATGTTTATTAAACTCAATAAACATAAACAAAACAAGAAACAACGTAACGTGAAGTCCTCAGGCTATACACATACAAGACTAACACGGAACAAGATCCCACAACTAAGGTAGGCAAACAGGCTACTTACTTCTCTCCTGTTTCCCCCTCTCCTCTCCTCTCATCTCTAATATCCTCTCTCCTCTTTCCTCATCCTTTCCTCTATCCTCTCATCGCTCCTCTAGCCTCTATTCTCTCCTATCCTCTCTCCTCTCTCCTCTCCTCTCCAATATCCTCTCTCCTCTCATCTCTCCTATTTCCTCTCTTCTCTCCTCTCTCTTCTATCCTCTCCTCTGTTCTCTCCCCTCTCTCCTCTCCTCTCTCTTCTCCTCTATCATCTCTCCTCACCTCTATCCTCTATCCTCTTCCCTCTCTCCTTGCTACTCTCCTCTAACCTCTCCTCTCATTTCCTCTTTCCTCTCCTTATCTCCTCTCCTCTCCTCTCCTCTCCTCTCCTCTCCTCTCCTCTCCTCTCCTCTCCTCTCCTCTCCTCTCCTCTCCTCTCCTCTCCTCTCCTCTCCTCTCCTCTCCTCTCCCCTCTCCTCTGTTCTCACCTCTGTTCTCTCCTCTCCTCTCCCCTCTCCTCTGTTCTCTCCTCTGTTCGCTCCTCTCCTCTCTTCTCTCCTGTCCTATATCCTCTCTCCTCTCCTTCCTCCTCTATCCTTTCATCTCCTCTATCCACTCCTCTATAATTTTTCCTTCCTCTCTCCTCTACTGTTTACTCCCCTCACTCCTTTCCTCTCCTCTCTCATATCTCCTCTCCTCTCTCCTATCTCCTCTCCTCTCTCCTATCTCCTCTCTCCTCTCTCCTCTCTCCTCTCCTCTTTTCCTCTAGCCTCTATTCTCACCCCTCTCCTCTCCTCTCCTCTCCTCTCCTCTCCTCTCCTCTCCTCTCCTCTCCTCTCCTCTCCTCTCCTCTCCTCTCCTCTCCTCTCCTCTCCTCTCCTCTCCTCTCCTCTCCTCTCCTCTCCTCTCTCCTTATCTCTCATATCCTCTCCTCTCTCCTCTTTTCTCTCCTCTTCTCTATTCTCTCCTCTCCTCATCTCCTTGCCTCTCCTTTCTTCTCCTTTCTCCATTCCTCTCTTCTCTCCTCTCCTGTTTCCTCCCCTCTCTCCTCTCCTCTCTCCTCTATCCTCTTCTCTTCCCTCTTCTGTCTTCTCTATCCACTCCTTTACTCTGCCCTCTCCTCTCTCCTCTGTTCACTCCTTTCTTCCCTCCTCTACTTTCTCCTCTTTCCTCTCATCTATCATCTCCTATATCCTTTATCCTCTCGTCTAACCTCTCATCTAACCTATCCTCTCTCCTTTCTCCTCTCTCCTCTCCTTTCTCCTCTATCCTTTTCTCTATCCTCTCCCTCTCCTCCCCTCTCCTCTGTCCTCTCCTTTATCCTCTCCTCTATCCTTTCCACTCCTCTCTCCTTTCCTCTCTTCTCCTCTCTTCTATCCTCTACTCTCCTCTCCTTTTTCCTCATCTCACTCCTTTCCTCTCCTCTCTCATATCTCCTCTCCTCTCTCCTATCTCCTCTTTCCTATCTCCTTTCCTCTATCCTCTCTCATCTATTATCTCACTATCCTCTCTGTCCTCTCCTCACCTCTTATTCTCTCCTCTCTCATCTCCTCTTTTCCTCTAGCCTCTATTCTCTCCTCTCTCCTCTCCTCTCTCCTCTTCCCTCTCCCCATCCTCGTCTTTATCTCCTCTCCTCTCCTCTCCTCTCCTCTCCTCTCCTCTCCTCTCTCTCCTCTCTCTCCTCTCCTCTCCTCTCCTCTCCTCTCCTCTCCTCTCCTCTCCTCTCCTCTCCTCTCCTCTCCTCTCCTCGCCTCTATCTTCTCCTCTATCTGCTGCTCTATCCACGTGTCTCCTCTATCATCTCCTCTATCCTACACTAAATAGGAAATAGAGTGCCATTTGGGACACAACCTTTATTTTGTTGTTATAATCTACTGTGATGCTTAGCTCGATTTATCCTGTTTCTATGTTTGTTCATAGGATTACTCATGAAAATGTATGTCTGATCAGTCTACAGGCAATTGATACATCTGTCTGATGTCTGTCCATTTTATCCCTCTATTTTCCGCTGTGTGTTGGTGTGTGTCAAGCTTGGCTGAGGTATTTTGGTAACACTATACTTAAGTTATGCTGGTGTAATGCATTATGATGCTGTTTTAATGCATTGTAAGTCTTGTCATAAGCATGCAGCTCATACTACTGTAATAAATCATTATACCTCCAAGCTTCAAATTAAGTGATATCAGTATTTTTCCTGTCCCCCTCCAAATCTTTCCATCACACTGGTATTAATTATTTCAGCCCACTACTTGACATCTCTCTCAATTCAATTCAATTTCAATTAAATTGTGTTTACATTGCCAAAGCAAGTGAAATAGATAATAAACAAAAGTATAATAAACAATAAAAAAATAACATGAAACATTACACTCACAAAAGTTCCAAAATAATAAAGACATTTCAAATGTCATAGTATGTCTATATACAGTGTTATAATGATGTGCAAATAGTTAAAGTACAAATGGGAAAATAAATAAACATAAATATAGGTTTTATTTACAATGGTGTTTGTTCTTCACTGGTTGCCCTTTTCTTGTGGCAACAGGTCACAAATATTGCTGCTGTGATGGCACACTTTGGTATTTCACCCAATAGATATGGGAGTTTATCCAAATTGGATTTGTTTTCGAATTTTTTGTGGCTCTGTGTAATCTGAGGGAAGTATGTGTCTCTAATATGGTCATACATTTGGCAGGAAGTTAGGAAGCAGCTCAGTTTCCACCTCATTTTGTGGGCAGTGTGCAGATAGCCTGTCTTCTCTTGAGAGCCAGGTCTGCCTATGACGTCCTTTCTCAATAGCAAGACCATGCTCACTGTGTCTGTACATAGTCAATCTCTCTCTCTCTCTCTCTCTCTCTCTCTCTCTCTCTCTCTCTCTCTCTCTCTCTCTCTCTCTCTCTCTCTCTCTCTCTCTCTCTCTCTCTCTCTCTTTCACTCCCTCTTCCCCCCTCTCTCTCACTCACCCCCTCTCTCTCTCTGACTGCCCATTGACACTCATTATCACCAAGTCTTGATTAAAATAATGATAAACTGAAAATGTAAGAAGGAAGGATACCCACACAATTTCTTCAGAGGACCAATCCATTTCATAATAGACATTGGGTGTGAGGGAGGGATATAGGGAAGTGAGGAATAGAGGGAGGGAGGGACCGAATGGAGGGGCAAACATTTACATTACTCATCTGTCTCTTTTCCTTTTCTTTCCTTTTCTTTTCTCTCCTCTCTGTCCTGAATAAATAGTTTTACTACAGAATCTTGTCAAAAGAAAGAAGGATAATACATTGTAATTTCACTAAGTCTATCTAAGCTATATTATAAGTCTATCTAAGCTCTACTCTGTGTGCAAAAATAGTGTTTAACATGATGTTTGAATGACTACCTCATCTCTGTACCCCACAAGGTCCCTCAGTCGAGCAGTGAATTTCAAGCAGAGATTCAATCACAATGCCTGGCAAAGAAGGGCACCTACTGGTAGATGGGTAAAAAAAAGCAGACATTGAATATCCCTTTGAGCATGCTAAAGCTATTCATTACACTTTGGATGGTGTATCAATGCACCCAGTCACAACAAAGATACAGGCATCCTTCCTAACTCAGTTGCCAGAGAGGAAGGAAACCGTTCAGGTAGTTCACCATGAGGCCAATGGTGACTTTTAAAAAACTGAGGATGGATCAACAACATTGTAGTTACTCCACAATACTAACCTAAATGAAAGAGTGAAAAGAAGGAAGCCAGTAAAGAATTAAAATATTCCAAAACATACATCCTATTTACAATAAGGCATGAAAGTAAAACTGCAAAAAATGTGGCTAAGAAATTAACTTTATGTCCTGAATACAAAGCGTTATGTTTGGGGCAAATCCAACACAGCACATCACTGAGTACCATTCTTTATATTTTCAAGCATGGTGGTTGCTGCATCATGGGTATGCTTGTCATTGGCAAGGACTAGGGAATTGTTTAGGATAAAAAGAAACGGAATAGAGCTTAGCACGGGCAAAATCCTAGAGGAAAACCTGGTTCATTCTGCTTTCCACCAGATACTGAGAGACAAATTCACCTTTCAGCAGGATAACAACCTAAAACACAAAGCCAATTACACACTGGAGTTGCTTACCAAGACGACATTGAATGTTCCTGATTGGCATAAAAATAAAAATAAAAAGAGTTACAGTTTTGACTTCAATCGGCTTGAAAATCTAAGGCAAGACTTGAAAATGGTTGTCTAGCGATGATCAACAACCAACTTGACAGTGCTTAATGAATTTTAAAAAGAATAATGTGCAAATATTGAATAATCCAGGTGTCCAAAGCTCTCAGAGACTTACCCAGAAAGGCTCACTGCTGTAATCGCTGTGAATACTTATGTAAATTAGATATTTAATTTTCAATAAATTGGCAAACATTTCTAAAAACATGTATTTATTGACATTTTGGCAATTAAGCAATTTTTTCAATTTATCAAGAGTCAAATGAAAAAGTATGTCTCTGTGTGCAGTTTGCAGGAAGCTGAAGGTAGTTTCTGGAGCCATTGCTAACTAGCGTTAGCGCAATGACTGAAAGTCTATAATGGATGGATGGATCTCATGTTGTCATACAGATCTGACATGTTTGGCTGATTTAAGTCATGTAGGGTGACGATGTCTGTTCATTTATTATTAAAGCTGGTACAGTGAGAAAACGTAGCGATCTTGCCAAAAACAACTATAGAATTTAGTATAGACAAGCTGGCATCGAATGGAGGTTTGTAACAATATAGCTCCAAGAGAGACAGAGAGAGTGAATTAGAGAGATGGAGAGTGAAAAAGAGAGAGAATCAGAGAGAAAAGGTTACAACAGTAACAGGGGACTAGGTAAATCTGAATAGGGTAAATAGATATTTCCACCATACTTGCATCAGAGGTAAAACTCATTATCCACTACAGGATTCACCAATCGCAATAAAAAAAGAGTGTGGGAGAGATAATTAGAATGGCCTTGTGCAGAGAGAGAGAGAGAGAGAGAGAGAGAGAGAGAGAGAGAGAGAGAGAGAGAGAGAGAGAGAGAGAGAGAGAGAGAGAGAGAGAGAGAGAGAGTGAGGTTGGGGGATTAGAATGGCCATGTGTGTGCCTCTTCAACTTAAATGAGATAACTTATTAAGACAGTAAAATAGCCAATGCTTTGCTAATGAAAAGCATTAAACTGTCCTTTGAGGCACTTAAATTGTGTGGTATGTAGAAAGAGTTACACAACATGTCGCTGCGTTGTTCTATCGGTCACTGTGACTACTGCTTTATGGCAACATCAGTCTTAGTTAGATGCATGTCAATTCTGGTGCTTTATTAATCTTGGAAAAACAGAACTAAAGTCTCACGTAATTGCGTCAGATGCTCGATTGAGTTCTGGGGGGAGACGTTACAAAAGAGTAGCAAAGTCTCCACCCCTCTTAACGGAAACTCTCAGCCAGTTTTAAATCTATGGGCCAAATATCCCCTCCCCTTCCGAAATTAAAAAAATGGGAGCACCTGCGAATTCATGATTTGTCCAAATGATCATTGACGAAAAATCAGCGTACCGGAAAAAAGTTCCTCGTTAGTCGTCGCATCCCAAATTCTGTCAACAGAAGCTACTGCCATTTATGTTACGTGCATCTGTCCACGAGCGATTACTGTTGCATCAGTAGTTTAGCACCAAGTAATTACATGCAATAAGAAAATAAATTAGACAATGGTTGTGTCACATGGGATGGCTAACACATTATACCATTAGTGTAAACAAGCATTGTGGTTCATCAAGCTCAGTTTATCCATAAATTAATCAATAATCAATTAAAGAGAGATTTGTGAGTTGCTCCCATTGATCTATGTATAGGTAGTTACATGTGCTAGTGTGTGTGTGTGTGTGTGTGTATGTGCGTGTGTATTTGTGTGCATGCTTGCGTGTGTGTGTGTGTTTGATGGAGGTGCCTGTGACGTGTGAAGACTGACGGGCTGGTGATGAAACAGCCTGAGTAGAGGAGGCTGATGAATAAGGGCCATGGTTTCTCAGCTCATTAACTTTGATTGGCTCAACCACACACTCCACGAGCACACACTCCAAAGGAAATGAACATGGCAGTGGGACTGACGTGACCATTCACTGGAATCAAATGTGGGCTTGGAGCAAAAAGCCAGGCTGCTTTTTCAAGGCTTTCTGTGTGTGTGTATGTGTGTATGTGTGTGTGTATGTGTGTGTGTATGTGTGCGTGCGGCGTGCGTGCCAGCATGCGTGAGTGTGTGAGTCCGTGCATGTGTGCGCTTTGAGCAAAAAGCCCTGCCTGACATCTGCCATCAGATTGGTTAATGAAGTGTGTTCCTTCCTGCCTGCCTTTGCCCTGGTTGGCAGTTTGACAAAGCCAAGGAGCAGAGCTGCTACGGGAGCATTCCCCTCCTCCCCTCCACTTCCCAGCATGCAGAAGAAAGTATGGAGGAAGGAGACGACTGTGTCTCTGCCCGATCCCACTCTCCTGTCAGGGCCAGACGGGTGGCAGGCCGCCTTACACTGTCAGCTGTTTTACTCTTTTAATTGTTGCCATCCTCAATCTCTCCCCTTCTCTTCTGTAAGCTAGTTAGCTCCGGCATTTAGCCTACCATTGAAATAACAGATATATTAGAGTGGAAATTCTTATCCCATTTCTATGTTATGACTGTAATTTCCAAGTGTCTCACTGTGGCTCCCTCTGGTTCACCCGCTCCATCAATATTTTTGAAGACCAAGAAGAAGTTCCGAGAAATTACAATGCTGGAATACAGGGTTGTTGTTTTTTCCTTTCCTCTTCAGTTGGCCCTAATCGTTTTCAGCATGTTGTCTCTCCTATTTCTCCCACTGATTGCCCTTTGCATGCCCTCTCGCTAGAAGTATGACTCCCGAGTGGCGCAGTGGTCTAAGGCATTGCATCGCAATGCTAGCTGTGCCACTAGAGATCCTGGTTCGAGTCCAGTCTCTGTCGCAACCGGGAGACCCATGGGCGGTGTACAATTGGTCCAAGGTAGGGGAGGGTTAGGCCGGCAGCGCTGTGGGTTCGTTTCCCACGGGGGGCCAGTATGAAAAAAAAAAAAATGAAAAAAAAAAACTATGCATTCACTAACTGTAACTCGCTTTGGATAAGAGTGTCTGCTAAATGATGTAAATGTAAAGTATACTCACAGTAAATTCTGATTGCACCAAACTCCAGTGGTAGAAAAAGTATCCAATTGTCATACTTGAGTAAAAGTAAGATGCCTAAATAGAAAATGACTCAAGTGAAAGTCACCCAGTAGAATACTACTTGAGTAATAGTCTAAAAGCATTTGGCTTTAAATATTCTTAACTATCAAAAGTAAAAGAAAGAGTATAAGTAACTTCATTTTACTTATATTATATCTTGTTTTACTATTTTACAAATAGCAAGGGGCACACTCCAACAATCAGACATCATTTAAAAAACGAAGCATTTGTGTTTAGTGAGTCCGCCAGATCAGAGGCAGTAGGGATGACAAGGGATGTTCTCTTGATGTAGTGGAGTAAAAGTAAAAGTTGTCAAAAATATAAAGAGTAAAGTAAAGTACAGATACCCCCATAAACTACTCAGGTAATACTTTAAAGTATTTTTGCACCACTGCAGAAGTCCCCCCAATTCTCGTCTCTGCTCGCTTCCTCTCTACATCATTAGTTAGTGCTTTACTGGCCCCAGCTGCCCAGCTACAGAAGAGAGAGAGAGAGAGAGAGAGAGAGAGAGAGAGAGAGAGAGAGAGAGAGAGAGAGAGAGAGAGAGAGAGAGAGAGAGAGAGAGAGAGAGAGAGAGAGAGAGAGAGAGAGAGAGAGAGAGAGAGAGAGAGAGAGAGAGAGAGAGAGAGAGAGAGAGAGAGAGAGAGAGAGGGAGAGAACAGAGAGAGAGAACAGAGAGAGAGAACAGATAGAGAGAGATTGGTTACAACAGAGAGATAAATATTTTTTGTTAAGTCTCTGTGCTAATGCGTTGGGTTACTGAGGCGTGTAAAATAAATTTCCCCATTAATCCTGAACAGAAAATAAGTGTGAGATGATAAGAACTAGCAACAGCACTAAACCAGGGTCTATTGGCCACACAGTCTGTTTGGTTAATTGGCCCATCGCACTGCAGACAGTGGTCTCTGGGCATGGCCCACCCTGACTGACCTTGGACAGAAGGTGCTTGCATTGCATCTCCTCTACACCATGGGTCTATGAGATGACAGAAAACTAGATAAATAATTGGGCGAGTATATGAACTTAAACCAAAGGGGTCTAAATAATGAATCACTGAACAGTAACGTCTCTACCAATAAGCTTGGAAAGTGGATATGTCAAAAACACCATTACTGGAGGCATGACACAGTGTTACGGTTTCTAGCAAAAAGAGAAGGTGGGGTAGATAATGAATTGTTAATATGTGCTCTGTTTCACCCCCCAGTTAGCAGTAAAAAAATATATATAAATATATTTACAGTAAGTAAGCCCTGTCCCTATATTTTTTTGCTAGTTACCATAACATTGCTTCATGCCTCCAAAAGTGAGTATGTGGTGCCAATCATGTTTACATTTCAGGGGACCTTCTGGGCCACCTCAATAATGTTTACATTTCAGGGGACTTTCTGGGACACCTCAATAATGTTTACATTTCAGTGGACCTTCTGGGACACCTCAATAATGTTTACATGTTGCTGATTGTGACTGGGCTTCATTAACTTCATGACTTCTTTAGACCTGGGTTATTAGAGCAGAAAAGTGGCTATGTTGCGGTCATGTTGAGGAGTGCGTTACTTGCCTTTCTGAAATGACACTTTGTCATTCCTCTCTTGCTGTCGGCTCAGTCGGAATGAACACTAACTGAAAAAGTATAATCTAATCAATGGAAGTGGAGTGATAGAGCAGTGTTCTAAGTGGATTTGGTGCTCCTGTGTAGCCTAAGTCAGCAGAATGAGAACAGAGGCCAGAATGGAATTGTTTGGTTACTGATAAGAGATGCAGACTCATTGGAAGACAAGTGGATACAAGCCCCCACTCATGTTAAAGTGCTTTACCTGATTTGACAAATTTAAAATCGGAGAAGTAATTTACATTTGACATATGCCATGCCGGAATCTTGGTTTAGCAAGTGCATTCTAGAAACAAATCAATGGTTTTACACAAAGAAATCCAGCATTATTCCCCCATGAAACTAAAGGACTGGGCAAGAGTGGTACAAGAGTGATAAAGTACTTTATATCATGATTTCAAAATGGGGGGACTGAGTGTGCTTGATGTTTCCTCTCTGTTATAACCATCTAAGTGGATTATTCACAAGCCTATTCTTGTATAACGCTGGAATCATTGACATTGAACACACACTAGCTTAGTCTATACTATACTGTTGATAATCAACGGGATTACTACATACAACAACTACATACAATAGAGTAATATTCAGATAACATAGAAATCACCATCATCTCATTTTAATTGTGTCACTGGCTGGAAGTGAGGGAGGGAACATTTGGGTCAAATGAACAAAGGAGTAAATAAAGGAAAACAAAAAAAGGGGAGAAAAATACAGAAAAAGGGTCAGTCACAACAACACTGTACCCAAAGGGCCCTTTTTAACAGGGAATTGTCTTCTTCCTAAATGTTACCCTATTCCCTATATAGTGCACTACATTTGAGCAGAGCCCTACGGGCTCTGGTAAAAAAAAAAGTAGTGCACTAAATAGAGAATAGGGTGCCATTTGGGACGCAAACTGTCCCTTCAATTGAAGCTTTGTGCTACTTGCAATAAACAGTCATGCAACCCTATTAGTGTTCAGTGTATGGTTGTGAGTGTGCATGTGTGCGTGCGTGCAAATCGGTGTGTGTGTGTGTGTACATATGGGTGAGTGTGTGTGTGTGTGTGTGTACATCCAAAGTAATAACATGCACATCCAACATAATAACAGGAGCTGGACAACAAGAAAATGTCTATGCATTGGATCTGCTAGGCTTTTCTCTCCCATAGGCGTGTCAGAGACCAACCATTTCCAGGTCACTTCACTTTTCCCTGCTTACATTCACTTCAACTCATTGTTAGCATGGTTCCGGATCTGTCTGACAAACAATGACAAGCAAAACTAGATCTAGTACCAGCCTAGCTGTTTGTAGCAATGTAAAAAAATGGTGTGAAATACAGTGGCAGCATGAAGCAGAGAGAGGTAGAAGAAAGAGGCACAAGAGAACAGAGAGAGGCAGAAAGGTATATACAGCAGATAGAGAGATAGCTGATAGAGGTGGACTATAGGGGAAGGTAGTTAATAGAGGTGGGCTATAGGGGAAGATAGATGATAGAGGTGGACTATAGGGCAAGGTAGATGATAGAGGTGGACTATAGGGCAAGGTAGATGATAGAGGTGGACTATAGGGCAAGGTAGATGATAGAGGTGGACTATAGGGCAATGTAGGTGATAGAGGTGGACTATAGGGGAAGGTAGATGATAGAGGTGGACTATAGGGGAAGGCATATGATAGAGGTGGACTATAGAGGAAGGTAGGTGATAGAGGTGGACTCTAGGGGAAGGTAGATGATAGAGGTGGACTATAGGGGAAGGCATATGATAGAGGTGTACTATAGAGGAAGGTAGGTGATAGAGGTGGACTGTAGGGGAAGGTAGATGATAGAGGTGGACTATAGGGGAAGGTAGATGATAGAGGTGGACTATACGAGAAGGTAGATGATAGAGCTGGACTATAGGGGAAGGTATGGGAGCTATAGTACCCAGGTGTGAGCTTACAAGATGCGTACAGTGGAAAAATAGAGCCTGCCTAGAGCGGGGTGAGATTTTTCCTCTGACGTGTGCGTATAAAAAGATTGTACGACCATTTTGTTGCAGAGCGCTCTCAATGAATAAACATGCTGACCATTGCAGAATTGGGTCTTTGATTAATTTATTCAAACTAAGAGATTAACAACCTTTTGGGAATTATTCAAAGATTTAAGAAGTAGTTGACTTCAACCATTGAGATAACAAAATTATTGTGACAGTAGATGATAATGGTGGACTATAGGGCAAGGTAGATGATAGAGGTGGCTATAGGGGAAGGTAGTTTATAGAGGTGAACTATAGGGGAAAGCAGATGATGGAGTTGGACATTAGGGGAAGGTAGATGATAAAGCTGGAATATAGGGGAAGGTAGATGATAGAGGTGGACTACAGGGGAAGATAGATGATAGAGGTGGACTGTAGGGGAAGGTAGATGATAGAGGTGGACTATAGGGGAAGGTAGATGATAGAGGTGGACTGTAGGGGAAGGTAAATGATAGAGGTTGACTAAAGAGGAAGGTAGATGATAGAGGTGGACTATACGGGAAGGTAGATGATAAAGCTGGACAATAGGGGAAGGTATATGATAGAGGTGGACTATAGGGGAAGGTAGATGATAGAGGTGGACTGTGGGGGATAGCAGATGATAGAGGTGGACTATAGGGAAAGGTATATGATGGAGTTGGACATCACAGGGATGGTAGATGATAGAGCTGGACAATAGGGGAAGGTAGTTCATAGAGGTGGACTGTAGGGGAAGGTAGATGATAGAGGTGGTCTATAGGGAAAGGTAGATGATAGAGGTGGACTATAGGGAAAGGTAGTTTATAGAGGTGAACTATTGGGGTAGGTAGATGATAGAGGTGGACTATAGGGGAAAGCAGATGATGGAGTTGGACATTAGGGGAAGGTAGATGATAAAGCTGGAATATAGGGGAAGGTAGACGATAGAGGTGGACTACAGGGGAAGATAGATGATAAAGGTGGACTATAGGGAAAGGTAGTTTATAGAGCTGGACTATAGGGCAAGGTAGATGATAGAGGTGGACTATAGCTTAAGGTAAATGATAGAGATGGGCTATAGGGCATGGTAGATGATAGAGGTGGTCTATAGGGCAAGGTAGATGATAGAGGTGGACTACATGGGAAGGTAGATGATGGAGGTGGACTATAGGGCAAGGTATAGAATAGAGATGGACTGTAGGGGAAGGTAGATGATAGAGGTGGAGTATAGGGGAAGGTAGATGATAGAAGTTTACTATATGGGAAGGCAGATGATAGAGGTGTACTCTAGGGCAAGGTAGATGATAGAGGTGGACTACAGGGGAATGTACATGATAGAGCTGGACTATAGGGGAAGGTAGATCATATAGGTGGACTCTATGGGAAGGTAGATGATAGAGGTGGACTATAGAGGAAGGTAAATGATAGAGGTGGACTATAGGGGAAGGTAAATGATAGAGGTGGACATTAGGGGAAGGTAGATGATAGAGGTGGACTATAGGGCAAGGTATATGATAGCGGTGGAATATAGGGCAAGGTATATGATGGAGTTGGACTTTAGGGGAAGGTTTATGATAGAGCTGGACTATAGGGGAAGGTAGATCATAGAGGTGGACTCTAGGGGAATGGAGTTGATAGAGGTGGACTATAGGACAAGGTAGATGATAGAGATGGACTCTAGGGCATGGTAGATGGTAGAGGTGGACAGTAGGGTAAGGTAGATGAAAGAGGTGGACTATAGGGGAAAGTAGATTGTAGAAGTGGACTATAAGGCAAGGTAGATGATAGAGGTGGACTATAGGGCAAGGTAGATAATAGAGGTAGACTATTGGGGTAGGTAGATGATAGAGGTGGAGTATAGGGGAAGGAATATGATAGAGATGGGCTATAGGGCATGGATGATGATAGAGGTGGACTATAGGGCAAGGTAGATGATAGAGGTGGACTACAGGGGAAGGTAGATGATAGAGTTTGACTGTAGGGCAAGGTAGATGAAAGAGGTGTACTATAGGGCAAAATAGATGATAGAGATGGACTTTAGGGCAAGGTAGATGATAGAGGTGGACTATAGCTCAAGGTAAATGATAGAGATGGTCTATAGGGCATGGTAGATGATATAGGTGGACTATAGGGCAAGGTAGATGATAGAGGTGGACTACAGGGGAAGGTAGATGATAGAGGTTGACTGTAGGGCAAGGTAGATGAAAGAGGTGGACTATAGGGCATGGTAGATGATAGAGGTGGACTATAGGTCAAGGTAGAGAATAGAGATGACTGTAGGGCAAGGTAGATGATAGAGATGGACTATAGGGGAAAGTAGGTGATAGAGGTGGACTGTAGGGGAAGGTAGATGATAGACGTTTACTATAGGGGAAGGTAGATGATAGAGGTGGACAGTAGGGGAATGGAGATGATAGAGGTGGACTATAGAGCAAGGTAGATGATAGAGATGGACTGTAGGGTAAGAAAGATGAAAGAGGTGGACTATAGGGGAAAGTAGATTTTAGAAGTGGACTATAAGGCAAGGTAGATGATAGAGGTGGACTATAGGGCAAGGTAGATAATAGAGGTGGACTATTGGGGTAGGTAGATGATAGAGGTGGACTATAGGTGAATGCAGATGATAGAGGTGGACTGTAGGGGAAGGCAGAAGATAGAGGTGGACATTAGGGGAAGGTAGATGATAGAGGTGGACTACAGGGGAAGGTAGATGATAGCGGTTGACCGTAGGGCAAGGTAGAAGATAGAGGTGGACTGTAGGGGAAGGTAGATGATAAAGATGGACTCTATGGCAAGGTAGATGATAGAGGTGGACTATAGGGGAAGGTAGTTTATAGAGGTGAACTATTGGGGTAGGTAGATGATAAAGCTGGACTATAGGGGAAGGTAGGTGATAGAGGTGGACTACAAGGGAAGGTAGATGATAGAGGTTGACTATAGAACAAGGTAGCTGAAAGAGGTGGACTATAGGGCAAGGTAGATGATAGAGGTGGACTATAGAGGAAGGTAGATGTAGAGGTGGATTAACGGGCAAAATAGATGATAGAGGTGGACTATAGGGCAAGGTAGATGATAGAGGTGGACTATAGGGGAAGGTAAATGATAGAAGTTGACTATAGGGGAAGGCAGATGATAGAGGTGTACTATAGGTCAAGGTAGATGATAGAGGTGGACTATAGAGGAAAGTAGGTGATAGATGTGGACTGTAGGGAAAGGTAGATGATAGAGGTTTACTATAGCGGAAGTTAGATGATAGACGTGGACTATACAGGAAGGTAAATCATAGAGATGGACTATAGGGGAAGGTATATGATAGAGGTGGACTATAGGGGAATGCAGATGATAGAGGTGGACTGTAGGGGAAGGTGGACACAATTGGCCCAGCTTTGTCCAAGGTAGGGGAGGGAATGGCCGGCAGGGATGTAGCTCAGTTGGTAGAGCATGGCGTTTGCAACGCCAGGGTTGTGTGTTTGATTCCCACGGGGGGCCAGTATGAAAAATAAAAAAATTATGTATGCACTCACTCACTGTAAGTTGCTCTGGATAAGAGCGTCTGCTAAATGACTAAAATGTAATGTAAATGTAGATGATAGAGCTGGACTATAGGGGAAGGTAGATCATAGAGGTGGACTCTAGGGGAAGGTAGATGATAGAGGCGGACTATAGCTCAAGATAAATGATAGAGGTGGGCTATAGGGCATGGTAGATGATAGAGGTGGACTATAGGGCAAGGTAGATGATAGAGGTGGACTATAGGGGAAGGTAGATAATAGAGGTGGACTATTGGGCAAGGTAGATGATGGAGTTGGACATTAGGTGAAGGTATATGATAGAGCTGGACTATAGGGGAAGGTAAATGATAGAAGTTGACTATAGGGGAAGGCAGATGATAGAGGTGTACTATAGGTCAAGGTAGATGATAGAGGTGGACTATAGGGCAAGGTAGATGATAGATGTCGACTAAAGGGGAAGGTAGATGATAGAGGTAGACTATAGGGTAAGGTAGATGATAGAGGTGGACTATAGGGCAAGGTAGATGATGGAGTTGGACATTAGGGGAAGGTATATGATAGAGCTGGACTATAGGGGAAGGTAGATCATAGAGGTGGACATTAGGGGAAGGTAGATGATAGAGGCGGACTATAGGGCAAGGTAGATGATAGAGGTGGACTATAGGGCAAGGTAGATGATAGCGGTGGACTATAGGGCAAGGTAGATGATGGAGTTGGACATTAGGGGAAGGTTTATGATAGAGCTGGACTATAGGGGAAGGTAGATCATAGAGGTGGACTGTAGGGGAATGGAGATGATAGAGGTGGACTATAGGGCAAGGTATATGATAGAGGTGGACTGTAGGGTAAGAAAGATGAAAGAGGTGGACTATAGGGGAAAGTAGATTTTAGAAGTGGACTATAAGGCAAGGTAGATGATAGAGGTGGACTACAGGGGAAGGAATAGGATAGAGATGGACTATACTGGAAGGTATATGATAGAGGTGGACTATAGGGGAATGCAGATGATAGAGGTGGAATATAGGGGAAGGTAGATCATAGAGGTGGACATAGTGCAAGGTAGGTGATAGTGGTGGACTGTAGGGGAAGGTAGATGGGGCGGCGCACAATTGGCCCAGCGTTGTCCAAGGTAGGGGAGGGAATGGCCGGCAGGGATGTAGCTCAGTTGGTAGAGCATGGCGTTTGCAACGCCAGGGTTGTGTGTTTGATTCCCACGTGGGGGCAGTATGAAAAATAAAAAAATTATGTATGCACTCACTCACTGTAAGTTGCGCTGGATAAGAGTGTCTGCTAAATGACTAAAATGTAATGTAAATGTAGATGATAGAGCTGGACTATAGGGGAAGGTAGATCATAGAGGTGGACTCTAGGGGAAGGTAGATGATAGAGGCGGACTATAGCTCAACATAAATGATAGAGGTGGGCTATAGGGCATGGTAGATGATAGAGGTGGACTATTGGGGTAGGTAGATGATAGAGGTGGACTATAGGGGAAGGTAGGTGATAGAGGTAGACTACAGGGGTAGGTAGATGATAGAGGTGGACTATAGAGGAAAGTAGGTGATAGATGTGGACTGTAGGGAAAGGTAGATGATAGAGGTTTACTATAGCGGAAGTTAGATGACAGAGGTGGACTATACAGGAAGGTAAATCATAGAGATGGACTATAGGGGAAGGTATATGATAGAGGTGGACTATAGGGGAATGCAGATGATAGAGGTGGACTGTAGGGGAAGGTGGACACAATTGGCCCAGCTTTGTCCAAGGTAGGGGAGGGAATGGCCGGCAGGGATGTAGCTCAGTTGGTAGAGCATGGCGTTTGCAACGCCAGGGTTGTGTGTTTGATTCCCACGGGGGGCCAGTATGAAAAATAAAAAAATTATGTATGCACTCACTCACTGTAAGTTGCTCTGGATAAGAGCGTCTGCTAAATGACTAAAATGTAATGTAAATGTAGATGATAGAGCTGGACTATAGGGGAAGGTAGATCATAGAGGTGGACTCTAGGGGAAGGTAGATGATAGAGGCGGACTATAGCTCAAGATAAATGATAGAGGTGGGCTATAGGGCATGGTAGATGATAGAGGTGGACTATAGGGCAAGGTAGATGATAGAGGTGGACTATAGGGGAAGGTAGATAATAGAGGTGGACTATTGGGCAAGGTAGATGATGGAGTTGGACATTAGGGGAAGGTATATGATAGAGCTGGACTATAGGGGAAGGTAAATGATAGAAGTTGACTATAGGGGAAGGCAGATGATAGAGGTGTACTATAGGTCAAGGTAGATGATAGAGGTGGACTATAGGGCAAGGTAGATGATCGATGTCGACTAAAGGGGAAGGTAGATGATAGAGGTAGACTATAGGGTAAGGTAGATGATAGAGGTGGACTATAGGGCAAGGTAGATGATGGAGTTGGACATTAGGGGAAGGTATATGATAGAGCTGGACTATAGGGGAAGGTAGATCATAGAGGTGGACATTAGGGGAAGGTAGATGATAGAGGCGGACTATAGGGCAAGGTAGATGATAGAGGTGGACTATAGGGCAAGGTAGATGATAGCGGTGGACTATAGGGCAAGGTAGATGATGGAGTTGGACATTAGGGGAAGGTTTATGATAGAGCTGGACTATAGGGGAAGGTAGATCATAGAGGTGGACTGTAGGGGAATGGAGATTATAGAGGTGGACTATAGGGCAAGGTATATGATAGAGGTGGACTGTAGGGTAAGAAAGATGAAAGAGGTGGACTATAGGGGAAAGTAGATTTTAGAAGTGGACTATAAGGCAAGGTAGATGATAGAGGTGGACTACAGGGGAAGGAATAGGATAGAGATGGACTATACTGGAAGGTATATGATAGAGGTGGACTATAGGGGAATGCAGATGATAGAGGTGGAATATAGGGGAAGGTAGATCATAGAGGTGGACATAGTGCAAGGTAGGTGATAGTGGTGGACTGTAGGGGAAGGTAGATGGGGCGGCGCACAATTGGCCCAGCGTTGTCCAAGGTAGGGGAGGGAATGGCCGGCAGGGATGTAGCTCAGTTGGTAGAGCATGGCGTTTGCAACGCCAGGGTTGTGTGTTTGATTCCCACGGGGGGGCAGTATGAAAAATAAAAAAATAATGTATGCACTCACTCACTGTAAGTTGCGCTGGATAAGAGTGTCTGCTAAATGACTAAAATGTAATGTAAATGTAGATGATAGAGCTGGACTATAGGGGAAGGTAGATCATAGAGGTGGACTCTAGGGGAAGGTAGATGATAGAGGCGGACTATAGCTCAACATAAATGATAGAGGTGGGCTATAGGGCATGGTAGATGATAGAGGTGGACTATAGGGCAAGGTAGATGATAGAGGTGGACTATAGGGGAAGGTAGGTGATAGAGGTGGACTACAGGGGAAGGTAGATGATAGAGGTGGACAGTAGGGGAATGCAGATGATGGAGGTGTACTATAGGGCAAGGTAGATGATAGAGATAGACTGTAGGGTAAGAAAGATGAAAGAGGTGGACTATAGGGGAAAGTAGATTTTAGAAGTGGACTATAAGGCAAGGTAGATGATAGAGGTGGACTATAGTGCAAGGTAGATAACAGAGGTGGACTATTGGGGTAGGTAGATGATAGAGGTGGACTATAGGTGAATGCAGATGATAGAGGTGGACTGTAGGGGAAAGCAGATGATAGAGGTGGACATTAGGGGAAGGTAGATGATAGAGGTGGACTACAGGGGAAGGTAGATGATAGAGGTTGACTGTAGGGCAAGGTAGAAGATAGAGGTGGACTGTAGGGGAAGGTAGCTGATAAAGATGGACTCTAGGGCAAGGTAGATGATAGAGGTGGACTATATTGGAATGTAGTTTATAGAGGTGAACTATTGGGGTAGGTAGATGATAAAGGTGGACTATAGGGGAAGGTAGGTGATAGAGGTGGACTACAAGGGAAGGTAGATGATAGAGGTGGACTACAAGGGAAGGTAGATGATAGAGGTTGACTATAGAACAAGGTAGATGATAGAGGTTGACTGTAGGGCAAGGTAGATGAAAGAGGTGGACTATAGGGCATGGTAGATGATAGAGGTGGACTATAGGGCAAGGTAGATGATAGAGGTGGACTACAGGGGAAGGTAGATGATAGAGGTTGACTGTAGGGCAAGGTAGATGAAAGAGGTGGACTATAGGGCATGGTAGATGATAGATGTGGACTATAGGGCAAGGTAGATGATAGAGGTGGACTATAGAGGAAGGTAGATGTAGAGGTGGATTAACGGGCAAAATAGATGATAGAGGTGGACTATAGGGCAAGGTAGATGATAGAGGTGGACTATAGGGCAAGGTAGATAATAGAGGTGGACTATTGGGGTAGGTAGATGATAGAGGTGGACTATAGGGGAAGGTAGGTGATAGAGGTAGACTACAGGGGTAGGTAGATGATAGAGGTGGACTATAGAGGAAAGTAGGTGATAGATGTGGACTGTAGGGGAAGGTAGATGATAGAGGTTTACTATAGGGGAAGGTAGATGATAGAGGTGGACTATACAGGAAGGTAAATTATAGAGGTGGACTATAGGGGAAGGTATATGATAGAGGTGGACTATAGGGGAATGCAGATGATAGAGGTGGACTGTAGGGGAAGGTGGACACAATTGGCCCAGCTTTGTCCAAGGTAGGGGAGGGAATGGCCGGCAGGGATGTAGCTCAGTTGGTAGAGCATGGTGTTTGCAACGCCAGGGTTGTGTGTTTGATTCCCACGGGGGGCCAGTATGAAAAATAAAAAAATAATGTATGCACTCACTCACTGTAAGTTGCTCTGGATAAGAGCGTCTGCTAAATGACTAAAATGTAATGTAAATGTAGATGATAGAGCTGGACTATAGGGGAAGGTAGATCATAGAGGTGGACTCTAGGGGAAGGTAGATGATAGAGGTGGACTCTAGGGTAAGATAGATGATAGAGGCGGACTATAGCTCAATATAAATGATAGAGGTGGGCTATAGGGCATGGTAGATGATAGAGGTGGACTATAGGGCAAGGTAGATGATAGAGGTGGACTATAGAGGAAGGTAGATAATAGAGGTGGACTATAGGGCAAGGTAGATGATGGAGTTGGACATTAGGGGAAGGTATATGATAGAGCTGGACTATAGGGGAAGGTAGATGATAGAAGTTGACTATAGGGGAAGGCAGATGATAGAGGTGTACTATAGGTCAAGGTAGATGATAGAGGTGGACTATAGGGCAAGGTAGATGATAGATGTCGACTAAAGGGGAAGGTAGATGATGGAGTTGGACATTAGGGGAAGGTATATGATAGAGCTGGACTATAGGGGAAGGTAGATCATAGAGGTGGACATTAGGGGAAGGTAGATGATAGAGGCGGACTATAGGGCAAGGTAGATGATAGAGGTGGACTATAGGGCAAGGTAGATGATAGCGGTGGACTATAGGGTAGGGTAGATGATGGAGTTGGACATTAGGGGAAGGTTTATGATAGAGCTGGACTATAGGGGAAGGTAGATCATAGAGGTGGACTGTAGGGGAATGGAGATGATAGAGGTGGACTATAGGGCAAGGTATATGATAGAGGTGGACTGTAGGGTAAGAAAGATGAAAGAGGTGGACTATAGGGGAAAGTAGATTTTAGAAGTGGACTATAAGGTAAGGTAGATGATAGAGGTGGAGTATAGGGGAAGGAATAGAATAGAGATGGACTATACTGGAAGGTATATGATAGAGGTGGACTATAGGGGAATGCAGATGATAGAGGTGGACTGTAGGGGAAGGCAGATGTTAGAGGTGGACATTAGGGGAAGGTAGATGATAGAGCTGGAATATAGACGAAGGTAGATCATAGAGGTGGACATAGTGCAAGGTAGGTGATAGAGGTAGACTACAGGGGTAGGTAGATGATAGAGGTGGACTATAGAGGAAAGTAGGTGATAGATGTGGACTGTAGGGAAAGGTAGATGATAGAGGTTTACTATAGCGGAAGTTAGATGACAGAGGTGGACTATACAGGAAGGTAAATCATAGAGATGGACTATAGGGGAAGGTATATGATAGAGGTGGACTATAGGGGAATGCAGATGATAGAGGTGGACTGTAGGGGAAGGTGGACACAATTGGCCCAGCTTTGTCCAAGGTAGGGGAGGGAATGGCCGGCAGGGATGTAGCTCAGTTGGTAGAGCATGGCGTTTGCAACGCCAGGGTTGTGTGTTTGATTCCCACGGGGGGCCAGTATGAAAAATAAAAAAATTATGTATGCACTCACTCACTGTAAGTTGCTCTGGATAAGAGCGTCTGCTAAATGACTAAAATGTAATGTAAATGTAGATGATAGAGCTGGACTATAGGGGAAGGTAGATCATAGAGGTGGACTCTAGGGGAAGGTAGATGATAGAGGCGGACTATAGCTCAAGATAAATGATAGAGGTGGGCTATAGGGCATGGTAGATGATAGAGGTGGACTATAGGGCAAGGTAGATGATAGAGGTGGACTATAGGGGAAGGTAGATAATAGAGGTGGACTATTGGGCAAGGTAGATGATGGAGTTGGACATTAGGGGAAGGTATATGATAGAGCTGGACTATAGGGGAAGGTAAATGATAGAAGTTGACTATAGGGGAAGGCAGATGATAGAGGTGTACTATAGGTCAAGGTAGATGATAGAGGTGGACTATAGGGAAAGGTAGATGATCGATGTCGACTAAAGGGGAAGGTAGATGATAGAGGTAGACTATAGGGTAAGGTAGATGATAGAGGTGGACTATAGGGCAAGGTAGATGATGGAGTTGGACATTAGGGGAAGGTATATGATAGAGCTGGACTATAGGGGAAGGTAGATCATAGAGGTGGACATTAGGGGAAGGTAGATGATAGAGGCGGACTATAGGGCAAGGTAGATGATAGAGGTGGACTATAGGGCAAGGTAGATGATAGCGGTGGACTATAGGGCAAGGTAGATGATGGAGTTGGACATTAGGGGAAGGTTTATGATAGAGCTGGACTATAGGGGAAGGTAGATCATAGAGGTGGACTGTAGGGGAATGGAGATGATAGAGGTGGACTATAGGGCAAGGTATATGATAGAGGTGGACTGTAGGGTAAGAAAGATGAAAGAGGTGGACTATAGGGGAAAGTAGATTTTAGAAGTGGACTATAAGGCAAGGTAGATGATAGAGGTGGACTACAGGGGAAGGAATAGGATAGAGATGGACTATACTGGAAGGTATATGATAGAGGTGGACTATAGGGGAATGCAGATGATAGAGGTGGAATATAGGGGAAGGTAGATCATAGAGGTGGACATAGTGCAAGGTAGGTGATAGTGGTGGACTGTAGGGGAAGGTAGATGGGGCGGCGCACAATTGGCCCAGCGTTGTCCAAGGTAGGGGAGGGAATGGCCGGCAGGGATGTAGCTCAGTTGGTAGAGCATGGCGTTTGCAACGCCAGGGTTGTGTGTTTGATTCCCACGGGGGGGCAGTATGAAAAATAAAAAAATAATGTATGCACTCACTCACTGTAAGTTGCGCTGGATAAGAGTGTCTGCTAAATGACTAAAATGTAATGTAAATGTAGATGATAGAGCTGGACTATAGGGGAAGGTAGATCATAGAGGTGGACTCTAGGGGAAGGTAGATGATAGAGGCGGACTATAGCTCAACATAAATGATAGAGGTGGGCTATAGGGCATGGTAGATGACAGAGGTGGACTATAGGGCAAGGTAGATGATAGAGGTGGACTATAGGGGAAGGTAGGTGATAGAGGTGGACTACAGGGGAAGGTAGATGATAGAGGTGGACAGTAGGGGAATGCAGATGATGGAGGTGTACTATAGGGCAAGGTAGATGATAGAGATAGACTGTAGGGTAAGAAAGATGAAAGAGGTGGACTATAGGGGAAAGTAGATTTTAGAAGTGGACTATAAGGCAAGGTAGATGATAGAGGTGGACTATAGTGCAAGGTAGATAACAGAGGTGGACTATTGGGGTAGGTAGATGATAGAGGTGGACTATAGGTGAATGCAGATGATAGAGGTGGACTGTAGGGGAAAGCAGATGATAGAGGTGGACATTAGGGGAAGGTAGATGATAGAGGTGGACTACAGGGGAAGGTAGATGATAGAGGTTGACTGTAGGGCAAGGTAGAAGATAGAGGTGGACTGTAGGGGAAGGTAGCTGATAAAGATGGACTCTAGGGCAAGGTAGATGATAGAGGTGGACTATATTGGAATGTAGTTTATAGAGGTGAACTATTGGGGTAGGTAGATGATAAAGGTGGACTATAGGGGAAGGTAGGTGATAGAGGTGGACTACAAGGGAAGGTAGATGATAGAGGTGGACTACAAGGGAAGGTAGATGATAGAGGTTGACTATAGAACAAGGTAGATGATAGAGGTTGACTGTAGGGCAAGGTAGATGAAAGAGGTGGACTATAGGGCATGGTAGATGATAGAGGTGGACTATAGGGCAAGGTAGATGATAGAGGTGGACTACAGGGGAAGGTAGATGATAGAGGTTGACTGTAGGGCAAGGTAGATGAAAGAGGTGGACTATAGGGCATGGTAGATGATAGATGTGGACTATAGGGCAAGGTAGATGATAGAGGTGGACTATAGAGGAAGGTAGATGTAGAGGTGGATTAACGGGCAAAATAGATGATAGAGGTGGACTATAGGGCAAGGTAGATGATAGAGGTGGACTATAGGGCAAGGTAGATAATAGAGGTGGACTATTGGGGTAGGTAGATGATAGAGGTGGACTATAGGGGAAGGTAGGTGATAGAGGTAGACTACAGGGGTAGGTAGATGATAGAGGTGGACTATAGAGGAAAGTAGGTGATAGATGTGGACTGTAGGGGAAGGTAGATGATAGAGGTTTACTATAGGGGAAGGTAGATGATAGAGGTGGACTATACAGGAAGGTAAATTATAGAGGTGGACTATAGGGGAAGGTATATGATAGAGGTGGACTATAGGGGAATGCAGTTGATAGAGGTGGACTGTAGGGGAAGGTGGACACAATTGGCCCAGCTTTGTCCAAGGTAGGGGAGGGAATGGCCGGCAGGGATGTAGCTCAGTTGGTAGAGCATGGTGTTTGCAACGCCAGGGTTGTGTGTTTGATTCCCACGGGGGGCCAGTATGAAAAATAAAAAAATAATGTATGCACTCACTCACTGTAAGTTGCTCTGGATAAGAGCGTCTGCTAAATGACTAAAATGTAATGTAAATGTAGATGATAGAGCTGGACTATAGGGGAAGGTAGATCATAGAGGTGGACTCTAGGGGAAGGTAGATGATAGAGGTGGACTCTAGGGTAAGATAGATGATAGAGGCGGACTATAGCTCAATATAAATGATAGAGGTGGGCTATAGGGCATGGTAGATGATAGAGGTGGACTATAGGGCAAGGTAGATGATAGAGGTGGACTATAGAGGAAGGTAGATAATAGAGGTGGACTATAGGGCAAGGTAGATGATGGAGTTGGACATTAGGGGAAGGTATATGATAGAGCTGGACTATAGGGGAAGGTAGATGATAGAAGTTGACTATAGGGGAAGGCAGATGATAGAGGTGTACTATAGGTCAAGGTAGATGATAGAGGTGGACTATAGGGCAAGGTAGATGATAGATGTCGACTAAAGGGGAAGGTAGATGATGGAGTTGGACATTAGGGGAAGGTATATGATAGAGCTGGACTATAGGGGAAGGTAGATCATAGAGGTGGACATTAGGGGAAGGTAGATGATAGAGGCGGACTATAGGGCAAGGTAGATGATAGAGGTGGACTATAGGGCAAGGTAGATGATAGCGGTGGACTATAGGGTAGGGTAGATGATGGAGTTGGACATTAGGGGAAGGTTTATGATAGAGCTGGACTATAGGGGAAGGTAGATCATAGAGGTGGACTGTAGGGGAATGGAGATGATAGAGGTGGACTATAGGGCAAGGTATATGATAGAGGTGGACTGTAGGGTAAGAAAGATGAAAGAGGTGGACTATAGGGGAAAGTAGATTTTAGAAGTGGACTATAAGGTAAGGTAGATGATAGAGGTGGAGTATAGGGGAAGGAATAGAATAGAGATGGACTATACTGGAAGGTATATGATAGAGGTGGACTATAGGGGAATGCAGATGATAGAGGTGGACTGTAGGGGAAGGCAGATGTTAGAGGTGGACATTAGGGGAAGGTAGATGATAGAGCTGGAATATAGACGAAGGTAGATCATAGAGGTGGACATAGTGCAAGGTAGGTGATAGTGGTGGACTGTAGGGGAAGGAAGATGGGGCGGCGCACAATTGGCCCAGCGTTGTCCAAGGTAGGGGAGGGAATGGCCGGCAGGGATGTAGCTCAGTTGGTAGAGCTTGGTGTTTGCAACGCCAGGGTTGTGTGTTTGATTCCCACGGGGGGCCAGTATGAAAAATAAAAAAATAATGTATGCACTCACTCATAAGAGTGTCTGCTAAATGACTAAAATGTAATGTAAATGTAGATGATAGAGCTGGACTATAGGGGAAGGTAGATCATAGAGGTGGACTCTAGGGGAAGGTAGATGATAGAGGCGGACTATAGCTCAAGATAAATGATAGAGGTGGGCTATAGGGCATGGTAGATGATAGAGGTGGACTATAGGGCAAGGTAGATGATAGAGGTGGACTATAGGGGAAGGTAGGTGATAGAGGTGGACTACAGGGGAAGGTAGATGATAGAGATTTACTGTAGAGCAAGGTAGATGAAAGAAGTGGACTATAGGGCAAGGTAGATGATAGAGGTGGACTATAGGGCAAGGTAGAGAATAGAGATGGACTGTAGGGGAAGGAAGATGACAGAGGTGGACTATAGGGCAAAATAGATGATAGAGGTGGATTGTTGGGGAAGGTAGATGATAGAGGTGGACTATAGGGGAAGGTAGATGACAGAGGTGGACTGTAGGGGAAGGCAGATGATAGAGGTGGACATTAGGGGAAGGTAGATCATAGAGGTGGACTGTAGGGGAAGGTAGATGATAAGGCATACTCTAGTGCAAGGTAGATGATAGAGGTGGACATTAGGGGAAGGTAGATGATAGAGGTGGACTACAGGGGAAGGTAGATGATAGCGGTTGACTGTAGGGCAAGGTAGAAGATAGAGGTGGACTGTATGGGAAGGTAGATGATGGAGTTGGACATTAGGGGAAGGTATATGATAGAGCTGGACTATAGGGGAAGGTAGATGATAGAGGTGGACTATAGGGTAAGGTAGATGATAGAGGTGGACTTTAGGGGGAAGTAGATTAAAGAAGTGGACTATAAGGCAAGGTAGATAATAGAGGTGGACTATTGAGGTAGGTAGATTATAGAGGTGGACTATAAGGGAAGGAATATAATAGAGGTGGACTATACAGGAAGGTATATGATAGAGATAGACTATAGGGCAAGACAGATGATAGAGGTGGAATATAGAGCAAGGTAGATGTTAGAGGTGGACTATAGGGCAAGGTAGATGATAGAGGTGGACTATAGGGCATGGTAGATGATAGAGGTGGACTATTGGCGTAGGTAGATGATATAGATGGACTATAGGGGAAGGTAGATTATAGAGGTGGACTATAGGGCAAGGTAGATGATATAGATGGACTATAGGGGAAGGTAGATGATAGAGGTGGACTATATGGGTAGGTACAGTCGGAAGTTGACAAACACTTAGGTTGGAGTCATTAAAACTCGTTTTTCAACCACTTCACAAATTTATTTTTAACAAACTATAGTTATGGCAAGTCGGTTAGGACATCTACTTTGTGCAAGACACAAGTCATTTTTCCAACAATTGTTTACAGACAGATTATTTCACTTATAATTCACTGTATCATAATTCCAGTGGGTCAGAAGTTTACATACACTAAGTTGACTGTGCCTTTAAAAAGCTTCGAAAATTTCATAAAATGATGTCATGGCTTTAGAAGCTTCTTGAGTCAATTGGAGGTGTACCTGTGGATGTATTTCAAGGGTACCTTCAAACTCAGTGCCTCTTTGCTTGACATCATGGGAAAATCAAAAGAAATCAAAAAAAAAAATTGTAGACCTCCAAAGGTCTGGTTCATCATTGGGAGCAATTTCCAAACAACTGAAGGTACCACGTTCATCTGTATAAACAATAGTACCCAAGTATAAACGCCATGGGACCACGCAGCCGTCATACCGCTCAGGAAGGAGACGCGTTCTGTCTCTTAGAGATGAACATACTTTGGTGTGAAAAGTGCAAATCAATCCCAGAACAACAGCAAAAGACCTTGTGAAGATGCTGGAGGAAACAGGTACAAAAGTATTTATATCCACAGTAAAACGAGTCCTATATCGACATAACCTGAAAGGCCGCTCAGCAAGGAAGAAGCCACTGCTCCAAAACCGCCATTAAAATGCCAGACTACTGTTTGCAACTGCACATGGGGACAAAGATCGTACTTTTTGGAGAAATGTCTTCTGGTCTGATGAAACAAAAATAGAACTGTTTGGCCATAATGACCATCGTGGTCCTCTGTAGCTCAGCTGGTAGAGCACGGCGCTTGTAACGCCAAGGTAGTGGGTTCGATCCCCGGGACCACCCATACACAAAAAAAATGTATGCACGCATGACTGTAAGTCGCTTTGGTTAAAAGCGTCTGCTAAATGGCATATTATTATTATTATATGTTTGGAAGAAAAAGGGGGATTCTTGCAAGCGGAAGAACACCATCCCAACCGTGAAGCACAGGGGTGGCAGCATCATGCTGTGGGGGTGCTTTGCTGCAGGAGGGACTGGTGCACTTCACAAAATAGATGGCATCATGAGGAAGGAAAATTATGTGGATATATTGAAGCAACATCTCAAGACATCAGTCAGGAAGTTAAAGCTTGGTCGCAAATGGGTCTTCCAAATGGACAATAACCCCAAGCATACTTCCAAAGTTGTGGCAAGCATACTTCCAAAGCTTGGTCGCAAATGGGTCTTCCAAATGGACAATAACCCCAAGCATACTTCCAAAGAGTGGCCATCACAAAGCCCTGACCTCAACCCTATAGAACATTTGTGGGCAGAACTGAAAAAGCGTGTGCGAGCAAGGAGGCCTACAAACCTGACTCAGTTGCACCAGCTCTGTCTGGAGGAATGGGCCAAAATTCACCCAACTTATTGTGGGAAGCTTGTGGAAGGCTACCCGAAACGTTTGACCCAAATTAAACAATTGAAAGGCAATGCTACCAAATACTAATTGAGTGTATGTAAACTTCTGACCCACTGTGAATGTGATGAAATAAATAAAAGCTGAAATAAATCATTCTCTCTACTATTATTCTGATATTTCACATTCTTAAAATAAAGTGGTGATCCTAACTGACCTAAGACAGGGAATTTTTACTAGGATTAAATGTCAGGAATTGTGAAAACTGAGTTTAAATGTATTTGGCTTAGATGTATGTGAACTTCCGACTTCATTTACATTTACATTTTAGTCATTTAGCAGACGCTCTTATCCAGAGCGACTTACAGTTAGTGATTACATTTTTTTTTTTTTATACTGGCCCCCCGTGGGAATCGAACCCACAACCCTGGCGTTGCAAACGCCATGCTCTATCAACTGAGCTACATCCCTGCCGGCCATTCCCTCCCCTAGACGACGCTGGGCCAATTGTGCGCCGCCCATGAGTCTCCCGGTCGCGGCCGGCTGCGACAGAGCCTGGATTCGAACCAGGATCTCTAGTGGCACAGTTAGCACTGCGATGCAGTGCCTTAGACCACTGCACCACTCAGGAGCTACAGCTTCAGGAGCTACAGCTTCAACTGTAGATGATAGAGGTGGACAATATGGGAAGGTATGTGAAAGAGGTGGACTGTAGGGGAAGGCATATGCTTGCGGTAAAGGTTGACAGAGACAGATGGATAGAGGTAGAGAAAGAGAGAGAATACAGGCAGAGGAATGGAGGTAGAGACAGGGAGAGAATAGAGGCATAGACACAGAAAGGCAGAGAGAGGTAGAAGCAGAGGCACTAGGCAGAGGATGGCCCCTATACAACAGTTCCTAGAACCATCTAGGAGAGGCAGCTTATTCAAGGAGAGTGGAGGGCCATTCCATTCCTGGAGAACCCCAAAGGGACCATGCTACCTAATGAGGAAAATATGGCCTAAGGCATGTATGCCTTGCCTGCCTGCCTGCCGGATTTCTAAATGATCGAAGGCTATTCCAGGCAACATCACTGCTTCTTAGAAGGACTATCTCAAACACTCGTTGAAGATGCAGGAGTGAAGGGAACCCTCGATATACAGTACAATAAGCATAACAGCACTTAACTGATTCAACACTGGATAATTTACTTTATGGGAATAATGTGAATGATTTGAAAGTAGTCTTAGCTACCTATGTCAAGCGTAAAACTGAAGAATGGGGTTCACTGATAACTCACATAGAAGTACTGTATAAAAAGACTCAATGCAGGAGCCTGTCGTGTAACTACAGTTGAAATCGGAAGTTTACATACACTTAGGTTGGAGTCATTAAAACTCGTTTTTCAGCCACTCCACAAATTTCTTGTTAACAAACTATAGATTTGGCAAGTCGGTTAGGACATCTACTTTGTGCAAGACACAAGTCATTTTTCCAACAATTGTTTACAGACAGATTATTGAACTTATAATTCACTGTATCACAATTCCAGTGGGTCAGAGGTTTACATACACTAAGTTGACTGTGCCTTTAAACAGCTTGGAAAATTCCAGAAAATGATGTCATGGCTTTAGAAGCTTCTGATAGGCTAATTAACATCATTTGAGTCAATTGGAGGTGTACCTGTGGATGTATTTCAAGGCATACCTTCAAACTCAGTGCCTCTTTGCTTGACATCATGGGATATCAAAAGAAACCAGCAAAGACCTCAGAAAATAAATTGTAGACCTTCACAAGTCTGGTTCATCATTGGGAGCAATTTCCAAACGTCTGAAGGTACCAAATTCATCTGTACAAACAATAGTACGGAAGTATAAACACCCTGGGACCACGCAGCCGTCATACAGCTCAGGAAGGAGACGCGTTCTGTCTCTTAGAGATGAACGTACTTTGGTACAAAAAGTGCAAATCAATCCCAGAACAACAGCAAAGGACCTTGTGAAGATGCTGGAGGAAACAGGTACAAAAGTATCCATATCCACAGTAAAACGAGTCCTATATCGACATAACCTGAAAGGCCGCTCAGCAAAGAAGAAGCCACTGCTCCAAAATCGCCATAAAAAAGCCAGACTACGGTTTGCAACTGCACATGGGGACAAAGATCATACTTTTTGGAGAAATGTCCTCTGGTCTGATGAAACTAAAATAGAACTGTTTGACCATAATGACCATCGTTATTTTTGGAGGAAAAAGAGGGAGCTTGCAAGCCAAAGAACACCATCCCAACCGTGAAGCACGGGGGTGACAGCATCATGCTGTGGGGGTGCTTTGCTGCAGGAGGGACTGGTGCACTTCACAAAATAGATGGCATCATGAGGAAGGAAAATTATGTGGATATATTGAAGCAACATCTCAAGACATCAGTCAGGAAGTTAAAGCTTGGTCGCAAATGGGTCTTCCAAATGGACAATGACCCCAAGCAAACTTCCAAAGTTGTGGCAAAATGGCTTAAGGACAGCAAAGTCAAGGTATTGGAGTGGCCATCACAAAGCCCTGACCTCAATCCTATAGAAAATGTGTTGGCAGAACTGAAAAAGCAAGGAGGCCTACAAACCTGACTCAGTTACACCAGCTCTGTCAGGAGGAATGGGTCAAAATTCACCCGACTTATTGTGGGAAGCTTGTGGAAGGCTACCCGAAACATTTGACCGAAGTTAAACAATTTAAAGGCAATGCTACCAAATACTAATTGAGTGTATGTAAACGTCTGACCCACTGGGAATGTGATGAAAGAAAGAAAAAGCTGAAATAAATCATTCTCTCTACTATTATTCTGACATTTCACATTCTTAAAATGAAGTGGTGATCCTAACTGACCTAAGACAGGGAATTTTTACTAGGATTAAATGTCAGAAATTGTGAAAAACTGAGTTTAAATGTATTTGGCTAAGGTGTATGTAAACTTCCGACTTCAACTGTATGTCTTTATTCCAAATAACACCCTATTCCCTACATCGTGCACTACTTTTGATCAGGGCCCATAGGGCTCTGGCCAAAAGTAATGCACTATGTAGGGAATTGTATGCCATTTGGTACACATCCTATAACTGTCTTTTCATTTTAAATTGCAGTCCATTAGATCGGATAGTGGTCCGCATCGATTATAACTCAACAGGGTCTACTCTATTGTATGGGAGAGGTTTTCAGTATCCTGTTAACTTATTCATGGTTGGAGACTACCACCCAGCAAACAGGGGACGTCCTGAGGACATTCAGCGATGTTCCCATTAGGTCCCTTAAGGGTTTCTGTGCGTCGTTATCCCAATGAGGTTTTGATAACATTCTTTGAACATTGCGTGATGGTCCCAAGGGAACGTTCTCTGAGGGACATTTGTCTAGTTCCATGTATGTTCCCAGGACGTCACTGAGGACCTTTTTATGACTTTAATTTTACTAGTCCATAGGACGTTGCGTGATGGTCCCAAGGGAATGTTCTTTGGGGGACCTTTTTAATGTTTTTAGGACGTTCCCAGAAGGTCCCCTGAACATTCTTGAGACATTGGGTCATGGTGCCCTGGAGGTTTTGTCTAGTTCCCAGTTTGTCACGTGGTATGCTGTTCAGCTAAACTAGTGTAAAAATCTTTAATCAATGACAATATGTGACATGATCACCTAGTACTGCCATGACCGCACCTGGGAGTTGGGGTATGCTGATATTTCTGATGCACCACAAAGTCAGTGGAATTTCAGAAGTCCCCTACACATTCGCTACCTATAGTACATGTCTGCACTTAGCAAAAGAGTGCCATCTGTAGTGCTATTTTAGTTATGAGTTAATCTGACTATTCTCTCATTGATTTCATTTACTTATTTCAGCTATTTAAGTTTGTTTTTTTGGTATAGTTGTCTAATGTTGGTGGGGCACATTATTCTGTTTTAATGTTCCTCCTGAAGCACTATGATAAATATAATCATTTTTCTTCAGTGTATTTTTAACAGAGCTGAGATTTACTTTGAAGTGCAAAGTGTAGGACTAGGCCTACAGGTAAAATCTGTCATTGACACAGACATCGCCGCGTAGCAGGAACATCAGAATACCATGAACCAAGAGGTTGTGAGTTCAAATCCCAGATGAGGACGTTTCTTAATAATTTATGTTTGGATAATGTAATCGTGTGTGAACTATATAAGTTGAAAAGCTGTGTGTGGTGTCCCATGCATTGCCAAAAGAAAAATAGCTCTGACTGGATCAGTGGTTCATCAATCAGGGCAACAGTAACAAGTAACTAGGTGAAAAATCTGCCGATGTGCCCTTGAGCAAGGCACTTAACCCTAATTGTTCCTGTAAGGCGCTCTGGATAAGAGCCTCTGCTAAATGACTAAAATGAAAAATGAATGCCCTGGGTAAGAAAATATTTGGGGTGGGTAGAACGTTTCTTTGTGACCATCAGGTGACGTCCACGGGGCAAACTGGGAACTAGACAAAAACCTCCACGGGACCATGCCACAACATCCCAAAAACGTTCCCCTTGGGACCTTCAGTGGACCATGACACAACACCCCAAGAAAGTCCTAAAAATGTCCTCGGGGATATCCCTGGGACAAACCGGGACCATCACACAATTTCCCAAAAACATCTTTAAAATGTCCTTAGGGACGTCCTCGGGCCCAACCGGGAACTAGACAAAACCTCCAGGGGACCTTGACACGTCATCCCTAGAACGTCCTAAAAACGTCCTTAGGGACATCCCTGGGACCAACCGGGAACTAGACAAAACCTCCAGGGGACCATGACACAACGTCCTGACGACTTTAGGTGACCATTTCGTGACGTCCCAGGGACGTCCTAATGACTCGTTGTTTGCAGGGCAGTTCCTGAGCAGCGGTTTAAAAAAAGTGATGCTTTCAGTAGTACACTTGTTAATGGAGCAACTTGGCAGGTACAGTATCTCCTAGTGTGTGTCATACTGCATGTGTTCATGCTTGTAGGACGTGTGTGTGTGTAGAATAGAATACTATAAAATACAACTTTATTGTTAGAATGGACATTTGTGTTCTGACTTTCCTGACGCCCCTAGATACACACACACACACACACACACACACACACACACACACACACACACACACACACACACACACACACACACACACACACAGACCACACACTACACATACACACACACACCACACACACACACACACACACACACGTTGACGGGCACAGGGTCAGCAGCAGTGTAGCGCCCCTGGATAGAGAGCCATTATGAGGGGTTCAGTGCCATGCTCAAGGGCAAAACAGCAGGAGATGGTAAAAAAACATGTTGTTATGATTTTGGAGTAGACCCACAACTTAAACCACAACAAACAGACCCACTACTTAAACCACAACAAGCAGACCCACTACTTAAACCACAACAAGCAGACCCACTACTTAAACCACAACAAGCAGACCCACTACTTAAACCACAACAAGCATACCCACAACTTAAACCACAACAAGCAAACCCACAACTTAAACCACAATAAGCAGACTCACTACTTAAACCACAATAAGCAGAATCACAACTTAAACCCCAACAAGCAGACCCACTACTTAAACCACAACAAGCATATCCACAACTTAAACCACAACAAGCAGACCCACTGCTTAAACCCCAACAAACAGACCCACTGCTTAAACCCCAACAAGCAGACCCACTACTTAAACCACAACAAGCAGACCCACTACTTAAACCACAACAAGCAGACCCACAACTTAAACCACAACCAGCAGACCCACAACTAGGGAAGCCTCATTCTTGTTCTCATATTTTCTGCTGATGCTTCATGTTGTATCTAGTATCACCATAGTATACCACCAGACTGAGAACAGATCTGCACCCTATCTCAACTCTGCTGCCGTGCCTAGTGTGTGTGTGCGTGTGAGTGTTTGTGTGTGTGTGTTTATACAGTAAGTCTGCATCTCCATGTGTGTGAATTACATTACCAATAAAAAAAAGATTATCCCTGCAGATCTGGGAAACACTTGCTTTCCATATAATCGCGTTATGTTCTTAGCCTCTGGAGGATGACTTCTCTGAGGACATTTGACATTTTAGTAATTTAATAATTTAGCAAACACTCTTATCCAGAGCGACATACTGCATTCAACTACAGTAGGTAAAAACAAGCTGTATTTTGAAGGAAGAATCTCAGGAGGAATGAAGCTCAGTCACATTGCCTAGATACTGTCCACACACACACAAGCCTATACACACACACACGCACACGCACACGCACACACACACACACTTTCCTTTACACAAAATGAACCTTTAATGTGTGTGACATGGGGAGCACTTGAATTCCTTTCTTTGTCAGGTTCACAAAATAGGAAAAGCAATTTCCTTCTCAGGTCAGGGGATTGCTTGGGCCTTAAAGGAACAGTTTAGGGAATCACAGAGGCTGCGTCTCAAATGACATCCTATTTTTTATATGGTGCACCACTTTTGACCCAAGCCCTATTGGCCGTGGTCAAAGGTAGTGCACGATATAGGGAATAAGGTGCCATTTCAAACGCCGCCAGAGTTGAAATGGATTAAATTCCACAGAAGCCCGGCTAGTCGGGATAGTCTGCACTACATTCATCATTGCCCTGTTGATCTCAATACGGTGATATTGGCCAGTAAATAGGAGGGTAAGAGGAGCAGTCATAAATTAGGAGTATAAATAAATACGACTTCAATGCCACAAAGGAAAACAAGACCACTTTATATTATTTAGGAAATAATGGGATGTGAATAGGAGATACTTTGGAATTGTGTTTGTGTGTGTGTGTGTCCATTTCAAGTTTCATGGTTATTTGCTATGTGTATGTTCACAATTTAGTTCTTACATTGCACAAGCTCTGACAAATACTGTTAATCAATATCTCAAGTGTGCGTGTGTGCATTTGTGGGAATACATTTATGCATGCCTTTGCGAGACATTTATGAACATACTGTATGTGTTTCATCACAAATTAGATGTTTTCTTAATGTCTGTAGGTCAAATATATCTCTCTCCTTGCAGTAACTCCATTTGACACAGTTCTCCATTGATGCTTTTCTCCATTATGGCGCCACACTCAAGCACTCAGACATCAAATTTCTTGATTTGGTGGCAGTGGCCCACTAAGTTATGACAAATAAAAAATAACTGGTTTGATAATTAGATCGCCAGAAAAATCCAAACATATTGTCCGCATCCAAAATGGCACCCTATGGGCCCTGGTCAAAAATAGTGCACTATATAGGGAATAGGGTGCCATTTGGGATGCAACCCATCATCTGGTCTGTAGTATTAGATTATATGGTTGTTATTTGATTGGATTAAATTCCTCCTCCAGTGAGATAATTAGTCTAGTAGTTCACTGTTTGGGACATCATAATACATACCATGTTGTATCTCTGTGTGTTTTGATCCATTCATTTCAATATTTGGTTCGGAGTACCTGATAACACATAAGTGTAACGTTATTATAACAGAGAGGGTGTCAGCTTATTTTTCAATGTGTTATTGTTGTTTTCAATTATCGATGTTCAGACATAAAAATAAAAAAATAGTTTAGGCTGTCAGGCTACGTTTTGGCCATCAATTTGTTTCCTCCAACACAGCACTGCAGGACGTAAGAGTGGTTGAGTGGCTAGTGCCTTTAGGCCAGATGAGAGACTGATTAGATTCTCCCATGGGTCACTGCTCCAAACACACTGCTGTGCTCTAAACTGCTTTGATCTACTTGATAAATGAATGGCCACAAAACTGTATCTTGTACCTGTGGCAACCCGTCATTCAGGTCAGGTAGGGCAGCTAAAAAATGTTTTTTAGGGTTGCCTGTTTTGCACGTTATTTTGGCATTGTGTTCTGTCACTCATGGGGACACTACATCACTGCAAAATTTAAGGGTAGAGCTCGAACATTCAAGCCCCTTGGGTGCTGCCATAGAGTTACATTACAAGTGCCCATCCAAGAAGGCTCATTGGCCACAGATAAAATGAAGTCAAATCACGTTATATCTACAGTAGCGTTGATTGGACTGATCATGTCAACATCATACTTTCAAAATCTTAGCTAGCAGTCATCATCATGAATGAAGTCGACAATCTACTGGCAAATCCTTTTTGATCCTTGTCATATGAAGAGAAATAATGAAGAGAAATTATAGATAAAACGTATCGGTGCTCATCGGCCATTGGACATAAACATTACACAACAAGTTGGAAATCACATATTCAACAATGAGAGGTTTGGAAGGAATCAGTGGCTAACTGCAAGCATTGCAAAGCAATCACTAGCCTGCTTTTCAGTGGAGTGGGTGTGTGGTCCCAAGTCTAGGTTTAAGGGTCTCTTACCCAAGCTTAAAATGATAAACATTCAACATTGGCCTCGCTGTCAATTCAGCAAGATTTCTGCCGCGCTCAAAACAACTGTTAACTCAAAACTGGGAAATCTGACTTCAGTGAATTCAAGACAACTGGGAACTCGGGAAAAATGAGCTCCGGTCATCCAACTCAGAACTGTAAGTCGGGAACTCGGGCCTCTTTCTAGAGCTACAACCTGAAGATCACTGATGTCATCATGATTCAACCTTGTTCGACCAGAGTTCCCAGTTGTCTTGAAAGCACAATAAATCCAGAGAATGCCAGACTTTGATGACAAAGTTTGATGACAAAATTTGCCCACGAAGGACCGCCGCGCCACCTTCCTGTTCAAGTGAGCACAGCACAACAATGTGAGTCCAAAAATGTATTGTATGCTGCTGCATAAATTATGTAATATGCCAGGGAGATAAGTATACTGTAGCTAAGAAAGTAATACTAAGTGTATGTTGTGTAGTAAACTGTTAGTAGCCCATGTGCCTCACCCTAATGATTTGGTCTATTTCCCCTCTTAATTTCTTCTACTGTTCTGACTTAGTGGTGAACATGTAGCCTATAACCTGTTTTAGAGAAATGTAATCACTGAATATTGGAAGAGCTTTCATTGTCTGCATATATGCCCCCTTTATTTATCCTTCGGTTCTGATTTGGTGTACAGGGAGAATACTGTAAGAACGGCCCATGTTCTGAATTCTGTCGCTGTACATTGCAAAAGTGCTGAACAAATAGTTATATTGATCCTCTACGGGATCGGTGTCCCGTATACGGGACAGTTGAGCTAATGTGCGCTAATGTGATTAGCATGACTGTTGTAAGTAACAACAAACTGTCCAGGACATAGACATGTCTTGTATGGGCAGAAAGCTTAAATTATTGTTAATCGAACTTCACTGTTGAATTTACAGTAGCTATCACAGTGAAAAAATACCATGCTATTGTTTGAGGAGAGTGCACAACAACAACAAAAATTATCATGGCAACTGGTTTGATACATTCACCTCTGAAGGTAAATCATGTACTTACATTCAGTAATTATGCTCTAATATATCATCCTAAGGGTCCCAAAGATAAAATGTAGCATAGTTTTCTTTGATAAAATCTATTTTTATATTCAAATGTAGGAACTGGGTTCTACAGTTTGAACACTTGCTGTCTCTGTCTCCACACCCACCCCGCCCGGCCATCTAGATGTGAGAAAGTTAGTGTATATGCTAATGATCCATCATGTATGACATTCCTGGGAGTGTGTAAACGTACATTTTGAATTACCATATCATTTTTGTATGTTCTGTATAGTTATGTACTTGAGTGGCGCAGTGGTCTAAGGCACTGCATCGCAGTGCCAACTGTGCCACTAGAGATCCTGGTTCGAATCCAGGCTCTGTCGCAGCCGGCCGCGACCGGGAGACTCATGGGCGGCGCACAATTGGCCCAGAGTCGTCCAGGGTAGGGGAGGGAATGGCCGGCAGGGATGTAGCTCAGTTGATAGAGCATGGCGTTTGCAATGCCAGGGTTGTGGGTTCGATTCCCACGGGTGGCCAGTATAAAAAAAAAATGTATTCACTAACTGTAAGTCGCTCTGGATAAGAGCGTCTGCTAAATGACTAAAAATGTAAAAAAAAAATGTATCAATTGACCAATTCGGCACATTTGGGCAGACTTCATACAAAATAGTCCAGTATTGCAATGCTTCACTGGATCAATCTGAAACTTTGTGCACACACTGCTGCCATCTTGTGGCTAAAATCTAAATTGCAATATTATATTGTGGCCTTTCTCTTGCAAGATGATGGAACAAAAAAATTAATAGAAAACGGATGTTTTTTTGTTTGTATTATCTTTTACCAGATCTAATGTGTTATATTTTCACAAACTTCAAAGTGTTTCCTTTCAAATGGTATCAAGAATATGCATATCCTTGCTTCAAGTCCTGAGCTACAGGCAGTTAGATTTGGGTATGTCATTTTAGGCGAAAATGGAAAAAAAGGGTCCGATCCTTAAGAAGTTAATGTCTTAATCAAAATTATGGATTGCCTCTTATCCGCTTGTCGTCCCCTTATGCCATAGTTTATACATCTCAATTGTCAGTAGAAACCACATTTGTTTAAGCAAGTCAGCCATATCACCTGTGTTTCTTTAAAAGGCAGTAAATGAGGCTGAATGAACTGTTTCGCTGCCAGACACAGCTCCGCTGATAGCCAGGTGTAGCAGTGGTGAATGGTTGTGGGACTGCTGTTGGGACTCTGCTGTTGGGACAGCTTTATGTGGGCACCGTTTGTCACCATTATAGTGCAGTTAATGTATTGTTTAGTGTTGTGTAGTGTAGTGGATTTGCTGGTATACATCCCCATTTTTTGAGGGGGGT
>NC_140012.1:34262388-34329888 GCF_964263955.1 Coregonus lavaretus | reverse complement strand
CTACATGTACCCGAGAATCACATAGAGACAGAATTGATAGGATACTTGGCATTAGGCTTGGGAGACATACACATCTCAACTACACGTCTTGTACTTAGTAGACCCATAGGGATACTGTAGAAAGGGAAAATCAACATAGGATTACATATCCACTATTGAGTTTTCATCTGGTTTATAATTGGATGTCTACAAAAACCCAATGACAATTGCCTTGCTATCAGCTTAAGTAGCTACGAATATCACCATGGCTGGCAGTTAGCCTAGAGGTTAAGTGTGTTGGGCCAGTAACCAAGAGGTTGCTGGTTTGAATCCTTCAGCCGACTAGATTAATAATTGATCAATGTGCCCTTGAGCAAGGCATTTATCCCTGGATAAGAGCATCTGCTGAAAATGTCAGGACTCTACTTTATGTGGAACATACTTTGTTGTCAAACATCGTTTGAGTAAATATATTACCATGGTCCAGATTTTGTGTTTGCAAGGGGGTGAAAAAATGTGTTGCAGGCTATTTGGTTAGCATTTGAAATCCATGTTTACATCGGATTCCTCTACATGCTAATGCCTTTTCTATATGTCCTCATTCGGGTCATTAACGTAAGTACGATTCAATACCATCAGTAGGACCATCGAGGCTACTAATACTATACATACATACGTGTGTACATACATACATACATACATACATACAAACCATACATATATACATACATACATACAGTACATAGGACCATCGAGGCTACTAATACTATACATACATAGATACACACATAGATACATAGATACATACATGTGGCCAGTCTCATTTTGTTACACACAGACACATACACACTCACACACAAACACACATACTCACACACGCACACTCTTTAAACAGACACAGGCAGGCAAATACGCACATACAGTGGGGAAAAAAAGTATTTAGTCAGCCACCAATTGTGCAAGTTCTCCCACTTAAAAAGATGAGAGAGGCCTGTAATTTTCATCATAGGTACACGTCAACTATGACAGACAAATTGAGAAAAAGAAATCCAGAAAAATCACATTGTAGGATTTTTAATGAATTTATTTGCAAATTATGGTGGAAAATAAGTATTTGGTCACCTACAAACAAGCAAGATTTATGGCTCTCACAGACCTGTAACTTCTTCTTTAAGAGGCTCCTCTGTCCTCCACTCGTTACCTGTATTAATGGCACCTGTTTGAACTTGTTATCAGTATAAAAGACACCTGTCCACAACCTCAAACAGTCACACTCCAAACTTCACTATGGCCAAGACCAAAGAGCTGTCAAAGGACACCAGAAACAAAATTGTAGACCTGCACCAGGCTGGGAAGACTGAATCTGCAATAGGTAAGCAGCTTGGTTTGAAGAAATCAACTGTGGGAGCAATTATTAGGAAATGGAAGACATACAAGACCACTGATAATCTCCCTCGATCTGGGGCTCCACGCAAGATCTCACCCCGTGGGGTCAAAATGATCACAAGAACGGTGAGCAAAAATCCCAGAACCACACGGAGGGACCTAGTGAATTTTTAATTTTTTTTATTTCACCTTTATTTAACCAGGTAAGCCAGTTGAGAACAAGTTCTCATTTACAACTGCGACCTGTCCAAGATAAAGCAAAGCAGTGCGATAAAAACAACAACACAGAGTTACATATGGGTCATAAAATCCAACAGAAAATATAGATACAGTGTGTGCAAATGTAGCAAGTTATGGAGGTAAGGCAATAAATAAGCTATAGTGCAAAATAATTACAATTAGTATTAACACTGGAATGCTAGATGTGCAAGAGATCATGTGCAAATAGAGATACTGGGGTGCAAAAGAGCAAAATAAATAACAATATAGGGATGAGGTAGTTGGGTGGGCTAATTTCAGATGGGCTGTGTACATGTGCAGTGATCGGTAAGGTGCTCTGACAACTGATGCTTAAAGTTAGTGAGGGAGATACGAGTCTCCAGCTTCAGATATTTTTGCAATTCGTTCCAGTCATTGGCAGCAGAGAACTGGAAGGAATGGCGGCCAAAGGAGGTGTTGGCTTTGGGAATGACCAGTGAGATATACCTGCTGGAGCGCAGACTACGGGTGGGTGCTGCTATGGTGACCAATGAGCTAAGATAAGGCGGGGATTTGCCTAGCAGTGATTTATAGATGGCCTGGAGCCAGTGGGTTTGACGACGAACATGTAGTGAGGACCAGCCAACAAGAGCGTACAGGTCACAGTGGTGGGTAGTGTATGGGGCTTTGGAGACAAAACGGATGGCACTGTGATAGACTACATCCAATTTGCTGAGTAGAGTGTTGGAGGCTATTTTGTAAATGACATCGCCGAAGTCAAGGATCGGTAGGATAGTCAGTTTTACGAGGGCATGTTTGGCAGCATGAGTGAAGGAGGCTTTGTTGCGAAATAGGAAGCCGATTCTAGATTTAACTTTGGATTGGAGATTCTTAATGTGAGTCTGGAAGGAGAGTTTACAGTCTAACCAGACACCTAGGTATTTGTAGTTGTCCACATACTCTAGGTCAGACCCGTCGAGAGTGGTGATTCTAGTCGGGTGGGCGGGTGCCAGCAGCGTTCGATTGAAGAGCATGCATTTAGTTTTACTAGTGTTTAAGAGCAGTTGGAGGCTACTGAAGGAGTGTTGTATGGCATTGAAGCTCGTTTGGAGGTTTGTTAACACAGTGTCCAATGAAGGGCCAGATGTATACAAAATGGTGTCGTCTGCGTAGAGGTGGATCTGAGAGTCACCAGCAGCAAGAGCGACATCATTGATATACACGGAGAAAAGAGTCGGCCCAAGAATTGAACCCCGTGGCACCCCCATAGAGACTGCCATAGGTCCAGACAACAGGCCCTCCGATTTCACACATTGAACTCTATCTGAGAAGTAGTTGGTGAACCAGGCGAGGCAGTCATTTGAGAAACCAAGGCTATTTAGTCTGCCAATAAGAATGCGGTGGTTGACAGAGTCGAAAGCCTTGGCCAGGTCGATGAAGACGGCTGCACAGTACTGTCTATTATCGATCGCGGTTATAATATCGTTTAGGACCTTGAGCGTGGCTGAAGTGCACCCATGACCAGCTCGGAAACCGGATTGCATAGCGGAGAAGGTACGGTGGGATTCGAAATGGTTGGTTATCTGTTTGTTAACTTGGCTTTCAAATACTTTCGAAAGGCAGGGCAGGATGGATATAGGTCTGTAACAGTTTGGATCTAGAGTGTCACCCCCTTTGAAGAGGGGGATGACCGCGGCAGCTTTCCAATCTCTGGGGATCTCAGACGTTACGAAAGAGAGGTTGAACAGGCTAGCAATAGGGGTTGCGACAATTTCTGCGGCTAGTTTTAGAAAGAAAGGGTCCAGATTGTCTAGCCCAGCTGATTTGTAGGGGTCCAGATTTTGCAGCTCTTTCAGAACATCAGCTGTCTGAATTTGTGTGAAGGAGAAGCGGGGGGGGCATGGGCAAGTTGCAAGGGTGCAGAGTTGGTGGCCGGGGTAGTGGTAGCCAGGTGGAAAGCATGGCCAGCCGTAGCAAAATGCTTGTTGAAATTCTCGATTATTGTAGATTTATCGGTGGTGATAGTGTTTCCTAGCCTCAGTGCAGTGGGCAGCTGGGAGGAAGTGCTCTTATTCTCCATGGACTTTACAGTGTCCCAACACTTTTTGGAGTTAGTGCTACAGGATGCAAATTTCTGTTTGAAAAAGTTAGCCTTTGCTTTCTTGACTGCTTGTGTATATTGGTTCCTAACTTGAACCCTGAAAAGTTGCATATCACGGGGGCTATTTGATGCTAATGCAGTACGCCACAGGATGTTTTTGTGCTGGTCAAGGGCAGTCAAGTCTGAGGAGAACCAGGGGCTATATCTGTTCTTAGTTCTGTTTTTTTTAAATGGGGCATGTTTATTTAAGATTGAGAGGAAATTACTTTTAAAGAACAACCAGGCATCCTCTACTGACGGAATGAGATCTATATCCATCCAGGATACCTGGGCCAGGTCAATTAGGAAGGCCTGCTCGCTAAAGTGTTTTAGGGAGCGTTTGACAGTGATGAGGGGTGGTCGCTTGACCGCGGACCCGTTACGGACGCAGGCAATAAGGCAGTGATCGCTGAGATCCTGGTTGAAGACAGCGGAGGTGTATTTAGAGGGTAAGTTAGTCAGGATGATATCTATGAGGGTACGCATGTTTACGGATTTAGGGTTGTACCTGGTAGGTTCGTTGATAATTTGTGTGAGATTGAGGGCATCTAGTTTGGATTGTAGGATGGCCGGGGTGTTAAGCATATCCCAATTTAGGTCACCAAGCAGTACGAACTCTGAGGATAAATGGGGGGCAATCAATTCACAATGACCTGCAGAGAGCTGGGACCAAAGTAACAAAGCCTACCATCAGTAACACACTACGCCGCCAGGGACTCAAATCCTGCAGTGCCAGACGTGTCCCCCTGCTTAAGCCAGTACATGTCCAGGCCCGTCTGAAGTTTGCTAGAGTGCATTTGGATGATCCAGAAGAGGATTGGGAGAATGTCATATGGTCAGATGAAACCAAAATAGAACTTTTTGGTAAAAACTCAACTCGTCGTGTTTGGAGGACAAAGAATGCTGAGTTGCATCCAAAGAACACCATACCTACTGTGAAGCATGGGGTTGGAAACGGAGGACAAAGAATGCTGAGTTGCATCCAAAGAACACCATACCTACTGTGAAGCATGGGGTTGGAAACATCATGCTTTGGGGCTGTTTTTCTGCAAAGGGACCAGGACGACTGATCCGTGTAAAGGAAAGAATGAATGGGGCCATGTATCGTGAGATTTTGAGTGAAAACCTCTTTCCATCAGCAAGGGCATTGAAGATGAAACGTGGCTGGGTCTTTCAGCATGACAATGATCCCAAACACACCGCCCGGGCAACGAAGGAGTGGCTTCGTAAGAAGCATTTCAAGGTCCTGGAGTGGCCTAGCCAGTCTCCAGATCTCAACCCCATAGAAAATCTTTGGAAGGAGTTGAAAGTCTGTGTTGCCCAGCGACAGCCCCAAAACATCACTGCTCTAGAGGAGATCTGCATGGAGGAATGGGCCAAAATACCAGCAACAGTGTGTGAAAACCTTGTGAAGACTTACAGAAAACGTTTGACCTGTGTCATTGCCAACAAAGGGTATACAACAAAGTATTGAGAAACTTTTGTTATTGACCAAATACATATTTTCCACCATAATTTGCAAATAAATTCATTAAAAATCCTGCAATGTGATTTTCTGGATTTTTTTTCTCATTTTGTCTGTCATAGTTGACGTGTACCTATGATGAAAATTACAGGCCTCTCTCATCTTTTTAAGTGGGAGAACTTGCACAATTGGTGGCTGACTAAATACTTTTTTCTCCCACTGTATAGTCATGAGGAGGGGCACAAGAATCGTGCACATGCACTCAGGCAGGAAGACACACACACACTACCACCCAATTTCATTAATTTCCCTGAATTCAATCTCAGAGTTTGCAAACTCCTCTTCTCTCTCTACTAATCTAATAACTGTAATGATGCAGATTCCCTGAATCCAATCAGTTCTAATCTAGAAGAGACAGAAGTTCACAATGGGGAGAGCAATAGAAAATATATCCCAGCTGGCTGACTGGCTGGGTGGAGGAGAAACTGATACTAAGGCTACGTCTCAAATGGTACCCTATTCTCTACATAGGGGTCTACAAAATCAAACAATTTCAAAGGGTCTGTTGGTGAGGCCTCTGTTTGACAAGCTGACCAAACAGTGTAGACAAATTCTGCTGAGCTGGGTTTGGCACTTTCCCTCCCCATCCCTCCCCTCCATACCTCCTCTGACTATCCTCCTCTTTTATCTGCTCCCTTGCTTCCCTCCTCCCTCCCCTTCTATGGTAGGATGAGAGGAGGGTTTTTTACACCTTTGACGTCTGCCCCCCTCTCCTCTCCTCTCCTCTCCTCTCCTCTCCTCTCCTCTCCTCTCCTCTCCTCTCCTCTCCTCTCCTCTCCTCTCCTCTCCTCTCCTCTCCTCTCCTCTCCTTTCCTCCCCTCTCCTCCCCATCCCTTCCCTCCCCTCCTCTACCCCTCCCTCACTCCCTCCTCACCCAGGGTCACATGTGTTGGGTACAGACAGACACTGCAGGCAGGATCCTCCAGCACCTCCAGCACCTCCAGCACCATCTGTCCACTGCAGAGAGACAGATATGAAAGGAGATGACATCAACTATAACACAAAGATCAGTCATTGAACAGGGGCCATTTAAAAAAAAAATCCCCATTATGTATGTATGTCTGTCTGTCTGTCTGTCTGTCTGTCTGTCTGTCTGTCTGTCTGTCTGTCTGTCTGTCTGTCTGTCTGTCTGTCTGTCTGTCTGTCTGTCTGTCTGTCTGTCTGTCTGTCTGTCTGTCTGTCTGTCTGTCTGTCTGTCTGTCTGTCTGTCTGTCTGTCTGCCTGCCTGCCTGCCTGCCTGCCTGTCTGCCTGTCTGCCTGCCTGTCTGCCTGTCTGCCTGCCTTTCTTCATGTCTGTCTGTCTGCCTGCCTGCCTGCCTGCCTGCCTGCCTGCCTGCCTGCCTGCCTGCCTGCCTGCCTGCCTGCCTGCCTGCCTGCCTTTCACCTTTATTTAACCAGGTAAGCCAGTTGAGAACAGGTTCTCATTTACAACTGCGACCTGGCCAAGATAAAGCAAAGTAGTGCAATAAAAACAACACAGAGTTACATATGGGGTAAAAAAAACATAAAGTCAGAAATACAACAGAAAATATATATACAGTGTGTGCAAATGTAGCAAGTTATGGAGGTAAGGCAATAAATAGGCTATAGTGCAGAATAATTACAATAGTATTAACACTGGAATGCTAGATGTGCAAGAGATGATGTGCAAATAGAGATACTGGGGTGCAAAAGAGCAAAATAAATAACAATATAGGGATGAGGTAGTTGGGTGGGCTACCTCATCCCTGCCAGTCTGTCTGTCTCGAAGCTTCATCACAACAAACACCCAATAATTTAAATCAACCACAACCTCTTGGCCCCAATTTACCACAACACACACACACACACACACTACAAACCACACTTCCAAAGACCCTCTGAATATTGTGTGTGATTCTATTGGAGAGGTGTGAAATGGACCCTCTCTCCGCTGAAGGAAATCATGTGAAATGGACCCTCTCTCAGCTGAAGGAAATCTCTAACACCTTTCCTATGGGCTATGGCACACTCATGCATATACAGGCACACATACACACATACAGTGAGGGAAAAAAGTATTTGATCCCCTGCTTATTTTGTACGTTTGCCCACTGACAAAGAAATGATCAGTCTATAATTTTAATGGTAGGTTTATCTGAACAGTGAGAGACAGAATAAAAACAAAACAATCCAGAAAAACGCATGTCAAAAATGTTATAAATTGATTTGCATTTTAATGAAGTAAATAAGTATTTGACCCCCTCGCAATCAGAAAGATTTCTGGCTCCCAGGTGTCTTTTATACAGGTAACGAGCTGAGATTAGGAGCACACTCTTAAAGGGAGTGCTCCTAATCTCAGTTTGTTACCTGTATAAAAGACACCTGTCCACAGAAGCAATCAATCAATCAGATTCCAAACTCTCCACCATGGCCAAGACCAAAGAGCTCTCCAAGGATGTCAGGGACAAGATTGTAGACCTACACAAGGCTGGAATGGGCTACAAGACCATCGCCAAGCAGCTTGGTGAGAAGGTGACAACAGTTGGTGCGATTATTCGCAAATGGAAGAAACACAAAAGACCTGTCAATCTCCCTCGGCCTGGGGCTCCATGCAAGATCTCACCTCGTGGAGTTGCAATGATCATGAGAACGGTGAGGAATCAACCCAGAACTACGCGAGAGGATCTTGTCAATGATCTCAAGGCAGCTAGGACCATAGTCACCAAGAAAACAATTGGTAACACACTACGCCGTGAAGTACTGAAATCCTGCAGCGCCCGCAAGGTCCCCCTGCTCAAGAAAGCACAAATACATGCCCGTCTGAATTTTGCCAATTAACATCTGAATTATTCAGAGGAGAACTGGGTGAAAGTGTTGTGGTCTGATGAGACCAAAATGGAGCTCTTTGACATCTACTCAACTCGCCGTGTTTGGAGGAGGAGGAATGCTGCCTATGACCCCAAGAACAACATCCCTACCTTCAAACATGGAGGTGGAAACATTATGCTTTGGGGTTGTTTTTCTGCTAAGGGGACAGGACAACTTCACCGCATCAAAGGGACGATGGACGGGGCCATGTACCGTCAAATCTTGGGTAAGAACCTCCATCCCTCAGCCAGGGCATTGAAAATGGGTCGTGGATGGGTATTCCAGCATGACAATGACCCAAAACATACGGCCAAGGCAACAAAGGAGTGGCTCAAGAAGAAGCACATTAAGGTCCTGGAGTGGCCTAGCCAGTCTCCAGACCTTAATCCCATAGAAAATCTGTGGAGTGAGCTGAAGGTTCGAGTTGCCAAACGTCAGCCTCGAAACCTTAATGACTTGGAGAAGATCTGCAAAGAGGAGTGGGACAAAATCCCTCCTGAGATGTGTGCAAACCTGGTGGCCAACTACAAGAAACGTCTGACCTCTGTGATTGCCAACAAGGGTTTTGCCACCAAGTACTAAGTCATGTTTTGCAGAGGGGTCAAATACTTATTTCCCTCATTAAAATGCAAATCAATTTATAACGTGTTTTTCTGGATTTTTTTGTTGGTATTCTGTCTCTCACTGTTCAAATAAACCTATCATTAAAATTATAGACTGATCATTTATTTGTCAGTGGGCAAACGTACAAAATCAGCAGGGGATCAAATACGTGCGTACATGCGTGTGTGTTTATGTATCTCCGTGCCTGTGTATGCGTGTTCATGTGTGTGTGTGTGTGTGTGTGTGTGTGTGTGTGTTTGTGTGTGTGTGTGTATGAGGGATGAGCCTGGGCAGCAGCCGATGAGGGATCTCAGTCCCATCTGATTAGTGCATCGCTCATCCTGTCACAGTTTATAGAAAGCAGCAATATGGGAGAGTTGATAAGATGCTACGCTGCTTCTCTTTCAGCTACACAAACACAATGCAATGCAACGTCGATGGATCTTCCCCAGCCAGGCCTTACATGCATGCAAGGTTTGTTGTCTCCACAAACACACACACACACACACACACACACACACACACACACACACACAGATACAGTCACCAGATAAGCATATTTTGCCTGCGATGATAATTTACACTTTCAGGGTGAGATTCCAATGGGAGATTTACACAATATAAATGTGTTAGGATTCTCTGGCCCAAAGTCATTCAACACAAAGCCATTGTAGTTAAACTATTGCATTCAAGTGCATTGATTCTTGGTTAAGAACATTTAATGCACACTCATATTGAGCTATATTAGCTGTTGATAATTTTACCAAGTTCTCTCTCCTATCAGCATTCCTATATTGTACTTACGGCTGCCATAAAGGCCAGTTGACTCTCTTGGCTCAGGCTTCATCCAGTGTGTATCTGGGACTAGATAACTAGTAACCTTGACGCCAGCTGGTCTCCTACTGCTTGCATCTCTGATATAAGCAGCTCTAACATAATGGCCTTCAAAGGCTTCTGTACTTTACATTTGATATCTTTAAGGTGGTCCTACTACTATAACATAATGACTTTCATAGGCTACTGTACTTTATATGTTATATCTTTAAGGTGGTCTTACAACTTGTGACAATGCGAATTAACCTCGGCCTCGCACAGACAGTGTAGACATTTGTTTCAATTGCGTGGGAATAATTTCATGATAGAAAGACAAGAAGACATGCACGCTGCTCTTGCCATGGTCTCTCGCCCTTCTGTTCACCCTTATTGCATTCATTTGACTGTCCACCTGCTGCCAAGTTTATTCTTAAATGTTACATATTAGGCTCTAGGATACTTAAGCAATAAGGCCCGAGGCTGTGTGGTATATCAGACTGTATACCATGGGTATGACAAAACATTTATTTTTACTGCTCTAATTACGTTGGTAACCAGTTTATAATAGCACCTCAGGGTGTTTGTGGTATATGGCCAATATACCACGGCTAAGGGCTGTTCTTATGCAGGACGCAAAGCGGAGTGCCTGGATACAGCCCTTAGCAGTGGTATTTTGGCCATATACAGTGGGGGAAAAAAGTATTTAGTCAGCCACCAATTGTGCAAGTTCTCCCACTTAAAAAGATGAGAGAGGCCTGTAATTTTCATCATAGGTACACGTCAACTATGACAGACAAAATGAGAAAAAAAAATCCAGAAAATCACATTGTAGAATTTTTTATGAATTTATTTGCAAATTAAGGTGGAAAATAAGTATTTGGTCAATAACAAAAGTTTCTCAATACTTTGTTGTATACCCTTTGTTAGCAATGACACAGGTCAAACGTTTTCTGTAAGTCTTCACAAGGTTTTCACACATGTTGCTGGTATTTTGGCCCATTCCTCCATGCAGATCTCCTCTAGAGCAGTGATGTTTTGGGGCTGTCGCTGGGCAACACTGACTTTCAACTCCCTCCAAAGATTTTCTATGGGGTTGAGATCTGGAGACTGGCTAGGCCACTCCAGGACCTTGAAATAATTCTTACGAAGCCACTCCTTCGTTGCCCGGGCGGTGTGTTTGGGATCATTGTCATGCTGAAAGACCCAGCCACGTTTCATCTTCAATGCCCTTGCTGATGGAAGGAGGTTTTCACTCAAAATCTCACGATACATGGCCCCATTCATTCTTTCCTTTACACGGATCAGTGGTCCTTTTTGCAGAAAAACTGCCCCAAAGCATGATGTTTCCACCCCCATGCTTCACAGTAGGTATGGTGTTCTTTGGATGCAACTCAGCATTCTTTGTCCTCCAAACACGACGAGTTGAGTTTTTACCAAAAAGTTCTATTTTGGTTTCATCTGACCATATGACATTATCCCAATCCTCTTCTGGATCATCCAAATGCACTCTAGCAAACTTCAGACGGGCCTGGACATGTACTGGCTTAAGCAGGGGGACACGTCTGGCACTGCAGGATTTGAGTCCCTGGCGGCGTAGTGTGTTACTGATGGTAGGCTTTGTTACTTTGGTCCCAGCTCTCTGCAGGTCATTCACTAGGTCCCCCCGTGTGGTTCTGGGATTTTTGCTCACCGTTCTTGTGATCATTTTGACCCCACGGGGTGAGATCTTGCGTGGAGCCCCAGATCGAGGGAGATTATCAGTGGTCTTGTATGTCTTCCATTTCCTAATAATTGCTCCCACAGTTGATTTCTTCAAACCAAGCTGCTTACCTATTGCAGATTCAGTCTTCCCAGCCTGGTGCAGGTCTACAATTTTGTTTCTGGTGTCCTTTGACAGCTCTTTGGTCTTGGCCATAGTGGAGTTTGGAGTGTAACTGTTTGAGGTTGTGGACAGGTGTCTTTTATACTGATAACAAGTTCAAACAGGTGCCATTAATACAGGTAACGAGTGGAGGACAGAGGAGCCTCTTAAAGAAGAAGTTACAGGTCTGTGAGAGCCATAAATCTTGCTTGTTTGTAGGTGACCAAATACTTATTTTCCACCATAATTTGCAAATAAATTCTATAAAAATCCTACAATGTGATTTTCTGGATTTTTTTTCCTCAATTTGTCTGTCATAGTTGACGTGTACCTATGATGAAAATTACAGGCCTCTCTCATCTTTTTAAGTGGGAGAACTTGCACAATTGGTGGCTGACTAAATACTTTTTTTCCCCACTGTACCACAAACCCCCCGAGGTAGGTGCTATTATAAACTGGTTACCAACGTAATTAGAGCAGTAAAAATAAATGTTTTGTCATACCCATGGTATACAGTCTGATAAACCATGGCTATCAGCCAATCAGCATCCAGGGCTTGAACCACCCAGTTTATAATCTGATTATAACATAACCAAAGTCATGTCCTAACTATTATAGTCGCTGCTATAGTGTTTGGAGAAATGCAGAGCTTCATTCACCAGCTTCATTCTGTGTATGCTTGAGTTCATCGTCTTTCGTATAGCTCTCACACAAGCATTTGGTTTATTAAACTTTTTCAGTACTTCGTTTACAAGGTCCGCTAAATATTGTGCATTTTAACAGCATTAAAAGTCATTTATTACTAACTTTTGAAATGTTAACCACCAGCTCATTCATGAATTGTTTCCCGCACGACCAACATATACCTCCTGGTTGCAGGCAAGGTTTAAGATTAGCCTACAATTTGTTTTGCTTACATTTACGTCATTTAGCAGACGCTCTTATCCAGAGCGACTTACAGGAGCAATTAGGGTTAAGTGCGTTTCTCAAGGGCACATCGACAGATTTTTCACCTAGTCGCCTCTGGGATTAGAACCAGCGACCTTTCGGTTACTGGCATAACGCGCTTAACCACTGCCACCCTGCTTACCTGCTTACCCTGTAAGAAGTCTATGGACAAGGTAAGACAGCAATCCATGCTTCGGTTTTGTTTACCCGGTCACTGTATCCAAATTTTCACCAATGCAAGTCAGTATCCCCAAGATTAGCATGTTTTGCACTTCATGTACAAATCATCTTAAAGTAACTTCATTTAGCTAGACATTACATTTTAGACAATTTAAGATGGTGTATGGAGCTGTCCAAGGTGTGATGCTGATAAAGTGGGGAGAACAAGTATTTGATACACTGCTGATTTTGCAGGTTTTTCGACTTACAGAGCATGTAGAGGTCTGTAATCTTTATCATAGGTACACTTCAACTGTGAGAGACGGAATCTAAAACAAAAAAACAGAAAATCACATTGTATGATTTTTAAGTAATTAATTTGCATTTTATTGCATGACATAAGTATTTGATACATCAGAAAAGCAGAACTTAATATTTGGTACAGAAACCTTTGTTTGCAATTACAGAGATCATACGTTTCCTGTAGGTCTTGACCAGGTTTGCACACACTGCAGCAGGGATTTTGGCCCACTCCTCCATACAGACCTTCTCCAGATCCTTCAGGTTTCGGGGCTGTCGCTGGGCAATATGGACTTTCAGCTCCCTCCAAAGATTTTCTATTGGGTTCAGGTCTGGAGACTGGCTAAGCCACTCCAGGACCTTGACATGGTTCTTACGGAGCCACTCCTTAGTTGACCTGGCTGTGTGTTTCGAGTCGTTGTCATGCTGGAAGACCCAGCCATGACCCATCTTCAATGCTCTTACTGAGGGAAGGAGGTTGTTGGCCAAGATCTCGCGATACATGGCCCCATCCATCCTCCCCTCAATACGGTGCAGTCGTCCTGTCCCCTTTGCAAAAAAGCATCCCCAAAGAATGATGTTTCCACCTCCATGCTTCACAGTTGGGATGGTGTTCTTGGGGTTGTACTCATCCTTCTTCTTCCTCCAAACACGGTGAGTGGAGTTTAGACCTAAAAGCTCAATTTTTGTCTCATCAGACCACATGACCTTCTCCCATTCCTCCTCTGGATCATACAGATGGTCATTGGCAAACTTCAGACGGGCCTGGACATGCGCTGGCTTGAGCAGGGGGACCTTGCGTGCGCTGCAGGATTTTCATCCATGATGGTGTAGTGTGTTACTAATGGTTTTCTTTGAGACTGTGGTCCCAGCTCTCTTCAGGTCATTGACCAGGTCCTGCCGTGTAGTTCTGGGCTGATCCCTCACCTTCCTCATGATCATTGATGCCCCACGAGGTGAGATCTTGCATGGAGCCCCAGACCGAGGGTGATTGACCGTCATCTTGAACTTCTTCCATTTTCTAATAATTGCAGTTCTTGCCTTCTCACCAAGCTGCTTGCCTATTGTCCTGTAGCCCATCCCAGCCTTGTGCAGATCTACAATTTTATCCCTGATGTCCTTACACAGCTCTCTGTTCTTGGCCATTGTGGAGAGGTTGGAGTCTGTTTGATTGAGTGTGTGGACAGTTGTCTTTTATACAGGTAACGAGTTCAAACAGGTGCAGTTAATACAGGTAATGAGTGGAGAACAGGAGGGCTTCTTAAAGAAAAACTAACAGGTCTGTGAGAGCCGGAATTCTTACTGGTTGGTAGTTGATCAAATACTTCTGTCATGCAATAAAATGCAAATTAATTACTTAAAAATCATACAATGTGATTTTCTGGATTTTTGTTTTAGATTCCGTCTCTCGCTGTTGAAGTGTACCTATGATAAAAATTACAGACCTCTACTTGCTTTGTAAGTAGGAAAACCTGCAAAATCGGCAGTGTATCAAATACTTGTTCTCCCCACTGTACATAAGAGAGTTGTGGGTTATGCTGAATGGTGCTGCTGAGTATGAGAGCCATGTGTGGTGCTGTCCATGGTCCAACCAGGTTTACTGGAGTTATCTTTAGTGGTCCTGTGCTAATTCAGAGGGAAATCTGTGTGGGAGCTGTCCATGGTGCTGTAAAATATGACCATTGGCACTGAATGAGCAGCAATGCCATGTGCCCTGTCCATTGTCCTGTATCAAGTATACTGGAGTATCTGCTGGTGCCCTGTCCATGAACCTGTACTGCTGAGCGGTGTACTACGAATCTAGCTAGATGTACTCAGGCTTTTCTGAAGTTAGCTAGCTTCAGTTAGCTTCAGATTCCAGCTCAGGCTTCATCCATATTACGAAGATGGATATTTCTCGTCAGCCTGCAGCTAACTCTAGCAGGCTTGTAACAAACTGCACGTGCATGTCACATGTGGCTAGTCGAATGCCAAACTCTTAACTGAAACAATGCTGAAACATCAATCCATGGGCAAGTCAGTGCCACATAAAAATAAGAAAAGTTATCCTGGAAATTCTGCAGGCTATGTTGTGAAATGGGCTATTAGAAGTGCCGTCCGTCTTCCTTAGCCTACCCATATCGTTTGGTGTGCTTTGTTGTCCTTTCATTGCATGAGCCCATTTTTCCCCATTTCTATGAATAAATAATTGTAGTAATGTCATTTGAAAGTTTAACTTCGCTTGAAGTTTCAAATGCATCGTATCATTAGTAGATGTGTAGTGTGATATGTATTTGAATATTACTATTTTTAAAACAAAATAACATTTAATTCATACAATATTTAATTAATCGTCTTCCTCAAATATGGTCCTGAGAATGAAGAGGATGATGACGCATTCTTTGGGAGAGGGAGGGATTCTAATTCTAAATCCTGATTCATAGTACAGGGCTCTGGGCCCAGTTTTTCTAAAGTTATGTTGCCTATCAGAAAGGATTACATGCATTGAAATAGAATGGACGAATCATTGACTTGAATTCATTCTATTTCTATGAATGTAATCCTATCCGATAGGTGAAATCCAGATAGATAACTTTTCAAAAACTCAGCCCAGGTGTGCTGTTCTGAGTTACTGCTGGTGCACTTTCCATGTTCCTGAAATTATCACCGAAGTTACTGCTGGTGCCCTGTCCATGGTACTGTAGAATAATAGTGAAGACATCAAAACTATGAAATAACACATATGGAATCATGTAGTAACCAAAAAAGTGTTAAACAAATCAAAATATATTTTATATTTGAGAATCTTCGAATAGCCATGCTTTAACTTGATGACAGCTTTGCACACTCTTGCCATTCTCTCAACCAACTTCATGAGGTAGTCACCTGGAATGCATTTCAATGAACAGGTGTGCCTACTTAAAAGTTAATTTGTGGAATTAATGCATTTGAGCCAATCAGTTGTGTTGTGACAAGGTAGGGGGATATACAGAAGATAGCCCTATTTGGTAAAAGACCAAGTCCATATTATGGCAAGAACAGCTCAAATAATCAAAGAGAAACGACAGTCCATCATTACTTAAAGACATGAAGGTCAGTCAATACGGAACATTTTAAGAACTTTGAAAGTTTCTTCAAGTGCAGTCGCAAAAACCAACAAGCGCTATGATGAAACTGGCTCTCATGAGGACAACCATAGGAATGGAAGACCAAGAGTTACCTCTGCTGAAGAGGATAAGTTCATTAGAGTTACAGCCCAAATTGCAGCCCAAGTAAATGCTTCACAGAGTTCAAGTCACAGACACATCTCAACATCAACTGTTTAGAGGGGACTGTGTGAATCAGGCCTTCATGGTCTAATTGCTGCAAAGAAACCACTACTAAAGGACCCCAATAATAAGAAGAGACCTGCTTGGGTCAAGGTAAAGGGTGGCTATTTGAAGAACAGCCACCCTTTTTGGTTACTACATGATTCCATATGTGTTATTTCATAGTGTTGATGTCTTCACTATTATTCTACAATGCAAAAAATAGTAAAAATAAAGAAAACCCTGGAATGAGTAGGTGTGTCCAAACCTTTGACTGGTAGTGTATATTATATTATTGTGAAAAGACCTTGTCCTTTCAACACCCTTTCTGAGTCTGAACTGTATTCTTAAAAAGTATGAGTGCATCCCAAATAACACCCTTTTCCTTCATAGTGCACTACTTTTAGAATCAGACTAAATTATATGCACATACTTAAAAGGTATGTCCCATTACACATTATAAGTGGCAAACAATTGGAGGGGGTTCAATAAAGACAAACATTTATTTCACTTTTTCCCACGATGATTTTCTTAATTGTGTAATCTCCTTTGATCATGAATGTTCTCACTGGCTGTGTCTGTAGCCAAAAATTACCCATGACAATGCCTTCATAGCAATAACACACACACAAACACACGTTATTATTATTATTATTATTATTATTATTATTATTATTACACACACACACACACACACACACACGGCAATAGCACAATGTTCCAGTAGTATTGAATTGGAAAAAGGAACAGTGTGAAGACAGGACACTGAGCCTAAAAACTTTAAACGAAACGGATTGTCTCTGTAACTTTCAAATATATTGCCATTGACAACAATACATTCATCTCGCTGTGATCACGTTTTAGAACAGCGCGGAAGGGGTCAGTGGTCACATCAAATCCGTTCGGTTCGCACCTCCCTGCTGAATCGAACGATTGATTGGATCTCGATGCCTTCAGACACCAATCTAGAATAGTTCTCGTGAGCGTCCCTCAGTGGGTCAAATGTTACCGCCAAGACTGCTATTTGCCTTTTATTTATGCCATGAAATACCGGACTCACGCTTTGGTCATGGGGATATGTTCTGAATGAGGGCTGGAATGAGACGATTAAATGTGTAGCCGGGGTCTTTTGCCAAACTACAACAAACATATTTTTTAAAACATTAAGTAGACCTAATGGTTCAATGTTTTAGATTGTTTATTAGCCTATATATCATATCAAACATATTAAAATATCACCACTCCCAAAGTAGGCTATTATGATCATATTCCTTAACTGTAGTATAGATTTAGGCTATAACAAGCAAGAGCTGATCATTTTACAGAGCTGTAGCCTGTATGCTCTTGTTGGCCTGCTTGTTATAAGACTTGCTAAATGACAGTGTCCGTTTTAGTTCGCTGTGTTCCATTTACCCGAGGGAATCAATGATGTCGTTTAGCCTACATTGCTTCAACTCACAGAATGTGTTGATGTTAAGAAAAATCCCATTATCAAGAGAACTCCCTGCCAGCCTCAAACGTCGCCACATCCGTTCGCTGCGCAGCCTGATGCTGTTACATTGCATCGCTCCTCTCTCCGCTCTCTCTCTTCCGTTTTCCACCCCCCGTTGCCGACAGAATACTAATGTTCCCTGCACCGCACCCTTATTTTTTCCCCACCTGTCTCTCTAATGAATCGATATATATTTCGTGCATGTTTTGTAACGAAATGTGAAATCACGTAGGTCTGCCGAGGCGATGGTTGGTATCGGTTGGTGAATGTGGATGAATATGTATTCTATTCGTTCCGCAGCAGCCGCGGCATGTTGGCATGTAGTGTCATGAATCTTGCCCTGGAGGCAGCTCTGCAGAGTGGTCACTAGCTGGCACAGCCACAAAGTCATAAAATCTCATTTGAAACCTAACCCTAACCTTATCCCTAAACTTAACCACACTGCTAACCCCAATGCCTAACCCTAACCTTAAATGAAGACCAAAAAGCACATTTTTGTTTTCATGATATAGCCAATTTTGACTTTGCAGCTGCCCCCATCTAGCGGAAATTGCTCAGTTCTGCCTCCAGGACAAGATTCATGACAATAAACGTCAACCTGCACAGCGGCGCACGGCGCTGTCCAAGGTGCTGCAGAATTCGGCCCCTCCCCTCCCAAGTAGACCGCAGCCAGGCAGCTACACACAGAGAGAGAGACACGTGATCCGCTCGCTGTCTCTGCCTTCTGACAGTCTGTGGCAGAGCGCAGCAGGGAGGCAGATTGCACTGTTTGCTCCGTTTTCCCCTCACAAAAATTACAGGATTTTCCCGCGACTCTGTTTATCTACATTTGTTTCGTTTTCTTGGATCAAAAAGGGGGAATAACCTAGGTAAAGTACCTTTATGAGTTGACTTCTTTCAATTGTTATGAAGGTGTTGGTACATTTTTGAACATAGGAGAGAAAACCCATTTCTTTTTTCGGTCTCTGATGCTCAATGATGCGGTGATTCACAGTTTTCTAAAATAGTGTGAGGCTGAGGGTTTTTTGTGTGGGTCTGTTGGGGTAGTTTGAGTCGGAGATCACTGCATGGTGATGTTATTTGGTGGGTAGCCTAATTAAGATTAAAGGCGGTGTTCGAAACAAGATATTATAATCCAGTACTTTGGTAAGGAAAAAGAGTACTTGGGTTCTGATTTGGGTCGTTCCTGGATATCCATGCATGATTGGGTTCTAGATGCAGGTAAAAGAGACCTTGTTTTTTCCATGTATGATTGCATTTTTCTCTAATAGGTTGAGCTGCTAGACGGGCAACGGAATAGCAGATGAAAACTTATAAAAAATGCACAATCGTTTGGAAATGTGTCATCACCAGATTTTATTTCATTATTGTTAGCTAGATTAAAGGGATGTTGGCAAGTGCCTTATAAAATCACGTTTATATGCTCATTTTGTTTGCTGTAGAAGGCACATATCTATTTAATATGATCTGATGTGTTGAGAGTGAGACAGCCAGTGTAATGGGACCAGCTATGGAATCTCATGTTTATCTTCATGCCATTCTATCATTATATTATGGTATATTTGACTTGATATGGGTTGAATCTCCGTAACTCCTTTCCAGTCCCCGATCCCCCATCTATTTTGGCTTCTAGCAAACTGTATAGCTTATTTGGATGGAACGATTTTCTTTTAGGTTTGATTGAAAGGTCATTTTCTGGGTTCAAATATATGCGTATTTAAGTATGCGTATTTAAGTATGTGTATTTTACATAGACTACTTATTTTCTGTGTATTTTAGTATTTTCAAACAATGTGGCCGACTTCAACAACTTCGATTTGAAGTATTTGAGAGTAGTCAAGGCCTGTTTTCAAATAATTTCCTATAAAAATACATGCCATACATGCCAATACTTTCCTAATTTAGGCTACTCCTTTGTGAACAAATACCTACTTCGAAATGTATGTGAAAGTAACTTAAATAGTTAAAATGGTATTTGAACCGAGGTCTGGTAGGCTACTCGTCCCCTTTGAAAATTCTGAATTAATGTGCTTGTCTGAATTCTACAGGAATGTCTGAGTTAAACAAAATATGAAATAATGAGGAAACCTGCATACAAAATTCCAGCAGGTTCATTACATGCAAATACTCTGGAATAACAAAAATACTTAGGCCTATCTAACGCAACATTTAGAATGCGATCCACTTATGGAATGACAGAGTTCATGGAATGTTCCTGTGCTGAGAGGATTGTGGATGCTGCTGCTTGGATGCGGGGCATTTTGTGAGGCATATAATACCGTCACCTGTGGCGACCTATTAAGGTTGATAGAGGGAGGTAAAAGTATCCGCTCCCCCCTGGGATAGCTATGGGGAGAAAGAAGTGTGTTAGATAAGACAGGCTACTGCTGTAGACTTATTTTGATCGACTTTTTCGAATAAGCTATTTACAATTCCAAATGATCTCTAGATTTATTTGAATTAAATGATGTAGGCCTAGTAGTGGTGGATATTGCTACTTGATGTCTATGTAATTGTGAGCTGCTTCGATTTGCTTTGAGAAAGTTGCTTCTAATTGCAGTAAAACATTCATAAATACATAGCCTACATGAAAATCAAATCGAATACAATTTTATTCGTCACATGCTTCGTAAACAACAGGTGTAGACTAACAATATTTTTTTTACTTATGTTAGGTTTCCCTGACATTTGTTGGATATGCGACCGCCTTGTGCGCAAAGAATGTGTGTGCGCAAATAATGTGTGTGAGCAAAGAGAACGTATCTGCACTAACGATGTAGGCTACATTTTGTGACAGAATACATCTTCCATTGATATAGAACACATACGGACGTGCACGTGTGGGCGAATGTGCTCAATTTGCAACGAAAATACATAATTTGCCTGGCCATACTGAGTCTAGACCCCGAGATTCCTGTGCTTTCAATCGACTCGCGACCGCAGCTCCCCAACATTCCTTGGGCTCTCCTTTCACCCTCTACTGTATATATCATAATTATGTCAGGTGGCTAACATTATATGACAAATTGGTAGCCAAAATGTTTCTAAAACACAATGAACTGTCCGTTCTTATTTTTCTTTTCCTTTTACAGATCGTCTTCTCATTATGCTGGAAGCCTAATCTTTTTGGATCAGAGACTGGCCTTGGAAAAAAAAGAAAAGCTCCATGCGATTATCAATCAAACAATAACAATCGTTCTGTTTGGCGGAGGATGCAGGGTGAGAAGCCAAAAGCAATGACTCTGGATGCCCGCCACATATCGCTGGTGTGAATAGGATGGTTATTGACGCCGTTTCAACAGCAGTAGAACCAACTGCTGCGCTCTAACAGCCTGGCACCGAAAATAAGAACAATTCCAAAATCAAGAAAAATAAAAGGCCTAATGGGAATTGGATTCTGAATCACCATTGCCTGTTTTTGGAAGAACATCTGGATTGTAAAATAAAGTAAATAGTGAGAAAGAAAATATTGACAGAATAAAAAAAAAAATAGGACCGAGAAGTTGGGCTTTAGGCGTGACAGAGAAGTGGTCCTATATGCAAAGATGGTATTTTCTTCGGGATACTAGTGTAGCTGGCTGGTAGGCTATGACAACGAAATAATTGATTTAGGTTTACAATGTGTCAGCACACATCCACAATTCTTAGTGGTCAGTCAGCGTATTACATCACACTTCGCCCTAACTTCATCTAGTTTGATAAAATAAAATTCCGTCTGAAATCTGATTCAGCGGTATTGTAGCCTAGGCCTAAAGAACAATTTGGTCACATCATGGTTCTTGTAATGCGGCATGGCGCCCATCTAATATGGGTAGGCCTTCTCTTGTGCTGTATGGTAGACATGGGGGCCTCTATGGAGTTTACAGGCGCAGAGGGCCAGTGGGCCAGGTTTCCGATGTGGAATGCATGTTGTGAGAGTGAAATGAGCTTCAACATGAAAACCAAGAGTTCCCACGGGCTGTTAGTGTACTTCGATGACGAGGGATTCTGCGACTTTTTAGAACTTCTAATCCACAACGGTAAACTCAGTCTTCGATTCTCCATTTTCTGCGCTGAGCCTGCAACGGTACTAACCAACACAGCGGTCAATGACAGCCAGTGGCACGCTGTGACAATACGGAGAAACTTTAAAAACACAACGCTAATGGTGGACAACGAAGTGAAGTGGGTCGAAGTGAAGTCGAAAAGACGGGATATGACTGTCTTCAGCCACCTGTTTCTTGGGGGAATACCACCGGAATTACGATCTGTGGCTTTAAGGTTAACATCAGCTGTGGTCAAGGACCAGGTGCCTTTTATCGGATGGATAACGGACATAAAGGTCAACAATACGGAATCGGCGCTCTTAAACAGCGCGGGGGTCATTAACGACCTTTGCGGTGCAGCAGCCAACATGTGTTTAAATGGAGGGGTCTGCAATGTCATTAACGATGAACCAATGTGCGACTGCTCGCAGACTGACTACCAGGGCAAAGACTGCAGCGAAGGTAAGATATATGGATTCTCTTTTGGGCCGTTGTCTGTCTTACTAACAATACCCAACAGCTCCCCTTTATCTAAACAAAAACACAACACGATTATTTATCGTTTTCCATCATTTCAAGAGGTAATAGTAGTCCTACAGTTTACAGAAAATGCACCTCTTCCCCTTCCTCTAGAACAGGATAGCCCAACAGGGCTATAGGCCCCTATAGGTCTGTAGGCCCTATCTAGTAGGCAAATTCAAGAATTTCAAGTAACCTACCCTCCAGTGCAAAATAGGTTAATCATTATACAACCATTGTTTAATGGTTGTTTGTAAGGTTGTTAATGAGTGGTTGTGCTCCTGCAAGCCCGACATGCAGGTGTTCCTAATTCTCTAAGGTGTCTTGCGTTTACCTGGAAGAGGTCACCAGGGAATGCTTGACCTATGATGTTTTTACATCTCCAATGGCTTTACCTCCTTCAGAAAGTTTCCAGTCATAAAAAACAATATGCATTTGGAAGAAGATGAAGGACTACTTTCCACATGCACATGCAAAGAAAAGAGATGGAGCAACTACAATAGGCACATATGTGTAGAATATTTGCAGTACCTGTATGCCACAGGAGGCTGCTGAGGGAAGAACGGCTCATAATAATGGCTAGAACGGCGCAAATGGAATGGCATCAAACAACTGTAAACCGTGTTTGATGTATTTGATACCATTCCACTCATTCCGCTCCAGTAATTAACAAGCCCGTTCTCCCCAATTAAGGTGCCACAACCTCCTGTGCTGCATGCAGTATATTGTGTATTGCATAATATCATGTAGCCAAGACTAGAGGCCTTGTTAGGTATGCCACCTGTATTAATTTCTTCCAACTCAATCTTGATCTATCGATCTTTGATGAGTAATTACAAAAGCATCATATAAGCATTCTAAATTAAGTATTTTTTTTATGAAATATGAAATACACCAGAAACCTTTTCTTGGTGACATTTTGCTTGATTTCAAGGTTAGCATTTCAGAGAAGATAGTGGACTTCTGACATTGCTCAGGTGCTCTTATAGCTGGATCTTTACCTATAGATGTTGGTGCAATGTTGGACCATATTCTCCTGTGATTTAAAGGCAGATGTTGGACCATATTCTCCTGTGATTTAAAGGCAGATGTTGGAAATGTGAATCGTTTCAATGATCCCATTTGAGAAGGTGTTACTGTTTGGACATGCTCTGTCGATTCCCTATCATTGTTTGTCATTTCCTTGTTGCATTGTTAATGGCTTTGTTTATGAAGTAAAGACAACATTATATCTAGGTTATGACCTAAATGGTACCCTATTCCCTACATAGCGCACTACTTTTGACCAGGGCCCATAGGGACCCAGGGCCCACACCTTATCTTCATTTCTGTATTCCCTGCAGTGAGACACCTGCTACTTCATGCCACATTAGTTATATTCCTCTCTTCAATTATTCTCAGAGCAGACACTGTATTCCATTGGTGGTACTTATTATGTGGGCTTGAACAGAAATATGAAACTGACTCCTGGAGGAATGTAGCCTGAAAGGAATATTACCCATGACGAGAGCAGTCTCTCACAGGGTGGAAATACAAATAGGAACCATCTCTTAGGGGCTCCTTTGGTTCGGGGGAACAGTTTATGCTGATGCTCCCATTATGATATAGACAATTTCGTACATTTGATTGTCTTGTGCATGTAGCTCTAGAGTAGCCAACATGGTCTCATTTAGAATATGTCTGGAATAGCAGTCACAGGGTGGGAACCCAAATAGAAACCTTCTCCCAGACGCAACTTTGGAAGACTCCTCTATTGGTCTTGGGAGATAGTTTATGCTGATACACCCATGACGGTGTATTCTACAGTATATATATATATATATATATATATATATATATATATATATATATATATACAACATCAAATCAACTCAAATCAAATTGTATTTGTTACATGTGCCGAATACAACAGGTGTAGACCTAACAGTGAAATGCTTACTTAGAAGCCCTTAACCAACAATTCAGTTTTAAGAAAAATAAGTGTTAAGAAAGTGTTTACTAAAATAAACTGAAGTAAAAAATAGATAAGTAAAAAAAAGAAAGAAGAAAAAATAGAAAAAGAACAAATAATTAAAGAGCAACAATAAAATAACAGTAACGAGGCTGTATATAGGGGATACCGGTACAGAGTCAATGTGCGGGGGCACAGGTTAGTCGAGGTAATTGAGGTAATGTGTACATGTAGGTAGAGGTAAAGTGTCTATGCATAGATAATACATAGAGAGTAACAGCAGCGTAAAAAAAGGGGGTGGGGGTGGGGGGACAATGCAAATAGTCCAGGTAGCCATTTGATTAGCTGTTCAGGAGTCTTATGGCTTGGGGGTAGAAGCTGTTAAGAAGCCTCTTGGACCTAGACTTGGCACTCCGGTACCGCTTGCCGTGTGGTAGCAGAGAGAACAGTCTATGACTAGGGTGGCTGGAGTCTTTGGCAATTTTTAGGGCCTTCCTCTGACACCGCCTGGTATAGAGGTCCTGGATGGCAGGAAGCTTGGCCCCAGTGATGTACTGGGCCGTACACACTACCTTCTGTAGTGCCTTGCAGTCGGAGGCTGAGCAGTTGCCATACCAGGCGGTGATGCAATCAGTCAGGATGCTCTCGATGGTGCAGCTGTAGAACATTTTGAGGATTTGAGGACCCATGCCAGAAGGGGAATAGGCTTTGTCGTGCCCTCTTCACGACTGTCTTGGTGTGTTTGGACCATGATACTTTGTTGGTGATGTGGACACCAAGGAACTTGAAGCTCTCAACCTGCTCCACTACAGCCCCGTCGATGAGAATGGGGGCGTGCTCGGTCCTCCTTTTCCTGTTGTCCACAATCATCTCCTTTGTCTTGATCACATTGAATGACAGATGATGAATGACTAAATTGACCTACCAATCCCTGTTACCTTAACACCTCACTGTGTTTTCCATATCATTGTGTGTGTGTGTGTGTGTCCCTATTCTTTGGTGTATAAAGACACTGCCTCACTAGACTTGACTACAGTATTATGCAACAGCTCCATAGTTCATGCATGTGCAGAACACAGTGAGGTGCTGTGCTGTGTGTGGTATGTGTGGTGCTATGTGTGCCCGGCCTTCTGCATGTCAGATGTCGGGAGAATAATAATCCTGGTGAGGGGAGAGGAAGACAGAGTGAGAATACAGTGAGAACAGATCATGGCTGCCTCTGTCCTGAAAGGAACCATGTCTTCCTTTCTCCATTTCTCCCTGTGCTGCTTACGAAAAAAGAGACACCAGCCAGCTATTCTTTCTTGAGCTATCCAAATGTCATGATGGACCGTCAGAGGTACGAAACCATAGAAATAGAATATGGGAGAATCTCAATTGCATACTCCCCCCATCCTCTCTCCTCTCTTCTTGCCTCCTTCTCAAAATCCATTGGATGAGAAAGCCAGAGGTCCCTCTCCTCTTACGTACTCCTCCAATGGGTTTTGAGAAGGAGGAGTCAAGCAAGGTTGTCGAAATTTGACGTTTGGAGAAACGTGGATAAATGTCCGAATCTGAAGTCAAGTTGGTAAAACCAGGAGATCTTGTTGGGTAAATTAGTTAATAGACCAATAGCACAGTTCATTTTCCTTTTTCCCCTTCCCACTCAGACCACTCCCAGACAGTCCTAGCAAAATTCTTGCTTGAGAAATTGCTTTATATCAAGAAGCTTTTTTTGTTTCTTTTTGACAATTTTAATTGAAAATAATCACAGTAAGTTACTTACTTGTTACCCAGAAATTATTTGATATTGAGATAAAAATGGCTGCATTGGACCTTTAACATCACTAAAGGAACTCAACCAGGCAGCCGATCTGAAAGGGCCGGCCAATGCAGCTGTTTTCATCTCAATATCAAATAATTTATTTGTTACAACTAAGTACCTTACTTTGAATGTTTATATTTGACCATTTTAATTGAAAACAAAAATAGCTTCTTAGCAAAGAGCAATTTCTCAAGGAATAATTTTGTAAGGACTGTCTGGCAGTGGTCTGAGTGAGAGGGGAAAACTGAAAACCAACTGTTATTGGCAGAGAGGTTCGGAACACTATTTCCTATTGGTCTATTAACCAATTTACCACCTGGTGATGTCACCATGGAAGGCCAAAACTCCATTCCACCACAACAGGCTGAAATTTCAGGCAGTCTTTTCAAACAGCTCTTACACTAAAAGGGCATTATCATAGTTTTCACAATTTCACAGTATTATTCCAACATCATAGTGTGGAAATATATATAAAACAAAGGAAAATCATGCTTTTAATTGCACACAGACTCAGCTGTCTTCCTTTCAACATTTGGTAGATCTGAGGGATTTATGATTCACAATCTAAACTTATCCTGATCGTGATGGTGGGATGGACGCTGGTAGTATGATGGAGTGGATGATGGTGGTGGTGATATTGAGGAGCAAGATTGATGCAAGATCCGCAAGGTTGAATCTCAACCCAAATCTTGGTTTGCTGTCTCTTTGGGGCCATAAACTCTAGGTTTTCGTAAGATCGGGTACACTTATAATTTTGGTTAGCTACCTCATTGATAGGATGAGAATGCTATAGGCAGATACTGTACTTCATTATATTGAAATCCACAAGGATAGCACATGGCCATAATACTGACTGGCTGAAAAAAATACACAGCTTTCGTGACTTTTTGGGATCGTGCACAAACCATTGACCTTTCATAGGGGAAAATACGGATAATTTGCCATGTCATTTTAGCATAATGCAATGTCATAGTAGCATAATGCAATCTGTTTTAAGGTTGCCTGCAACATGTTGTGCCACAATGAAATCTTTCCTCTGCAGTTATTCATTCTGGCAGACAGTATGCTGTGGTTTAGGCTTTCTTTCTGAAGTAGCACGGCAGCTTATCCATGTCGTAACCCAATTCTGTCCAACCTATGTGTGGTTGGAGACAGTAAAGGGGTTAGGAGAGTAGAGAAGGAGAGGGGAGAGGAGACGGGAGGGAGAGAGGATAAAGAAAAGGGAGGAGAGGAGAGGGGGAACAGAAAAATAAGTGGGGCTGGGTTTAGGAGTGAGAGAAGGAAGAAGGGGGGGGGGGGGGGGGGGGGTGGAGTATTTTATTTTATTTTTTATTTTACCTTTATTTAACTAGGCAAGTCAGTTAAGAACAAATTCTTATTTACAATGACGGCCTACACTGGCCAAACCCGGACGACGCTGGGCCGCCCGATGGGAGGATCTGTCTGGGACTATATTTAGTCCATGCGATTTTGGCAAAAAAGTAGTTGGCTTTCAACAACTTGTCAAGACAAATAAATCTAATTAACAAAGATGTATGTGGTAAACAAGGTGTCAAAAAGGCCAAACAACTATCAAGATGGTGATGGTGGCAGACAGTGTATATGCTAACATGACATTTAGAGCTACAGTATAAGTGCGAAAATGCTACACATTAAAAAGGTGTGTAAACGTAATTTACATTTATCCTCCTACATTACTGTCATATACAGTATATATATTTTATATAGCCTTTATTTAACCAGACCTCTTTCCCGAGGGAGACCTTCTCCTGATATGCTTTTATCATTTAAGGGGGTACGCATCAATGCATTATAAGGAAATAGAGGAAGTATATAATTTAGGTCAAAAGATTTACATCACAGTAAACATTTCATATTTCATATCAATCAATTGTTTAGAAAGGAAATCATATATTAAATGTAGTGCTGATGAAGTGGGTGAAATCCTACACCTAGACCATGCCTCTCCCTCTCTCCCTCTCTCTTTCTTTCTTTCTTTCTTTCTTTCTTTCTTTCTTTCTTTCTTTCTTTCTTTCTTTCTTTCTTTCTTTCTTTCTTTCTTTCTTTCTTTCTTTCTTTCTTTCTTTCTTTCTTTCTTTCTTTCTTTCTCTCTCTCTCTCTCTCTCTCTCTCTCTCTCTCTCTCTCTCTCTCTCTCTCTCTCTCTCTCTCTCTCTCTCTCTCTCTCTCTCTCTCTCTCTCTCTCTCTCTCTCTCTCTCTCTCTCTCTCTCTCTCTCTCTCTCTCCACTCCTCTCAACAGTCAACAAGCAATCACAGTAAAAGCCTGTTTTAATATTCACAGCAGGTTAGATGTCTTCACTGATGGTACTGTTAGCTAAACGTGAGATGGTACTGTTAGCTAAACGTGAGATGGTACTGTTAGCTAAATGTGAGATGGTAGTGTTAGCTAAACGTGAGATGGTACTGTTAGCTAAACAGATGGTACTGTTAGCTAAACATGAGATGGTTCTGTTAGCTAAATGTGAGATGGTACTGTTAGCTAAACGAGAGATGGTACTGTTAGCTAAACGTGAGATGGTACTGTTAGCTAAATGTGAGATGGTACTGTTAGCTAAACGTGAGATGGTACTGTTAGCTAAACGTGAGATGGTACTGTTAGCTAAACAGATGGTACTGTTAGCTAAACAGATGGTACCGTTAGCTTAAGAGAGCTGTTAGCAAATAGTGGTTCCCAAGGTGCTCTGTGAACTGATTTTTTTTGCGACAGATTTACATTTTGACAAATGCTTTTGTCCCAAAGAGGGAAGCACCTCTTGAATATAGTGCATAGATGGATTAAATCCAGTCGGGGCTTGAAAGGAGAGTGAAAGGGAGGGAGGGAAGTTAGAATAGACTGTCTGTGCCAAATTATTCTTGGCCACACAGAGGCTGTTCTCGTTCATTACGCTGCTAGCTATCATCAAAGCATCCAATCCAAGTTAAGCCGTAATATGATGGTGATTTTTTGGGATCCCATTTATGTCCAAAGGGCCGTATGTTCTCAAAATGTATTACATAATGTGGCTTTATATCAATTTCATTAACAAATAGAGCTGTGGGAAAGGGAACTTTTGCCTGAATTTAAATTTTAGCAGACGCTCTTATCCAGAGCAATTAGGGTTAAGTGCCTTGCTCAAGGGCACACCAACATATTTTTCACCTAGTCAGCTCGGAGATTAGAACCAGCGACCTTTCGGTTACTGGCACAACGCTCTTAACCACTAAGCTACCTACCGCTAAGCTACCTGCACCCCAAACTGATAATCTTCGTTACACCATTGTTTCACTGTAAATAGAAACGTTTTAGGGTATATTAAAGTTTTGAAATGACAGAGATAATATAAATCAGAATATGAAATGGGGAGATAAAGGAGAGGGATACAGGAGAGAAAGTGACAGGCAGAAAGGGGGATTGAACCCACAGCACTATGTCACAATATCAAATGGATCAGTTTGAATTCCAGGCTAATGGAATACTGATCTAGCAGTGAAGTCTGCCTTCTACTGTGCTTCATGCTTCTAACAAGAAGACACTGGAGATCGTTTCCTTGTATGTTGACATTACAGAAAAAGACATGGTCTCCACAATTGGCTAGTATTTAGAAATCCTAAATTTGTACCTTTCTGTTAAATAATTTAAAAGCTTTGCTATTACTTTGATCAGATGAAAGGATTACAGGATTTGGCTAAACTGCGTCACAGAAATACACACACACACACACTCACAAATCTCTTTTGTTTGGTTGGTCGGCGGAACAATTATTTAAATGCACTGGTCTGTATCCTGCCTGAACGATAAGTTCTCAGATTTAGCCCTTTCATTGTTCATTAGAGAAATCACATGGATGCACTAGTGGTGCGTCCTAAATGGCATGCTATTATTGTCTTTATAGCGCACCACTTTTGACCAAGGCCCATGGGTAGTGCACTATAAAGGGAATAGGGTGCCATTTGGGATGTATCCTTGGACTACACAACTCCATATTCCATCATAATGAAATAGAATCAATGTGTTTGTCATCGTACATTTGCAAATCATTAAACAGGCCGGATGAAAGTAGGACAACAAAACATCAAACAACATCCCACTACTGTATTGTTTTCCTGCATCCCTAATAGCACCCTACTCCCTTTATAGCGCACTACGTTTGACCAGGGCTAATAGGGCTCTGGTTAACAGTAGTGCACTATATAGGGAATAGGGTGCCATTTGGGATGCTTTGTCTGTGTGCGACTATGCGTACTACCCATTTTAAATGAGGAGAGCTCTGTCTAGTATTTGTATTTGTATTTGAATTGTATTGTAGCTATTCAATTCACTGTATGATACATCACTTTTCTTGGATGCTACATGGAGATGGCTCGCTCCTACAGACAGTGAGTCACATGACCACGGCTTGCTATATAAAGCAGGCAGACAGGCATTGAGGCTTTCAGTTACTGTTCGATTGAACGTTAGAATGGGCAAAACGAGTGACATAAGTGACTTTAATCGTGGAATGATCATCGGTGCCAGGCGCGCCAGATCCAGTATCTCAGAAACGCTTGGCCTCCTGGGCTTTTCAAGCATGACAACAACAAAAAACATTCAGTCAGCAGCAGTCCTGGGGGTGAAAACAGCTTGTTGATGAGAGAGGTCGAAGGAGACTGGCAAGAATCATGCAAGCTAACATGCGGGCCACAAACAGACAAATAACCACGCAGTACAACAGTGGTGTGCCGAACGGCATCTCGGAACACACAACTCGTCGATCCTTGTCACGGATGGGCTATTGCAGCAGACGACCACACCGGGTTCCACTCCTATCAGCTAAAAACAAGAAGAAGCAGCTCCAGTTGGCACGCAATCAACAACACTGGAAAATTGAGGAGTGGAAAAACATTGCCTGGAACATGACCGCAAGTTCAGTTTACTTGAGTTGCCTGCGCCGTCCCCATACTTCAACTCAAAAGAGCATATTTCGGATGAGATGGAACTGGTTGTTCGCAGCATGAATATACCACCGTTCAATCTGCAGCAACTGCGTGATGCCATCGCGTCAGCATGGACCAACATCCCTGTGGAATGTTTGCGATACCTTGTAGAATTCCCCAAAGAAGTCAGGCTGTTCTGGAGGCAAAGGGGGGTCCGACCCAGCACTAAATGTACCACTGAGTGTACTTTAAAGCAACATATTAAAATTAACATGATTAAAGTTGAGTGTCGGATTTCAAGTCCAAATTATGAATGTACCCTAAGAGTCAATGCCTATCCAATCATTATGCCTGTGCTCCACTGTGAGGCTGCAGAAGCAGATAGATAGTGTGTCAGTCTGTCTGGTGTCCCTGTGGATCTGAAAGTGTCATTCAGTCTGTCTGGAAGCTGCTTCCTGCTGTTCCCTCCACTTAAACACTACCACTACTCTCTCTCTCTTTCTCTGTCTCTTTCCCCCCATCTCTTTCTTTCTCTCTCTCTTGTCTCTCGTCATACTCTCTTTCATTCTCCCTCTCTCTCAGGGAGATATATATCCATCCCACACACTACAGGATATTGGATTCAAAAGATTAGAGGGATTTTTTTGCCTTGTTTTATTAAATACAACTGCACTTGACTGTCAGAGAGAGAAAGAGAGAGACCGCATGGATAGCTGTAGCAGCAAATCACCCTGGTGATTTTAAAGCATGACTTTCTGTGTCAATATCAAAAAGTATTCTACACCTACGAACAAGCGTTCAAATAATTATTCAGTTTGTAGCCATATGTTTAATAAAGTTGACTCATTTTGCTCTGTTAGCCGTGTGTAATTATATCTCCATGTAACATTTAGCAATCTGAATCTGATTGCATTAAACTCCACATAATGAGAGACTGAGGAAAGAGATCCTCCACAAAGAGGAGGAGGAAGGCTAGATCCTTAGATCCCGGGCTGTGTGTGTGTGTGTGTGTGTGTGTGTGTGTGTGTGTGTGTGTGTAGTCTCTCTTGGGTTTCAGAAAAATACGTTGCTCTTTAATGCTGCTGGTTGGAAGCCACTCTGTATGACCGAGTGTTGGAGTAGTGTGTGCAGTGAAAGAGTAGACGCAGCAGGCCCACTATAAAAACAATCAGTAGTTAGAATGAAGGAGGAAGAGGGAATGGTGGGACTCAAACTGGGTCTGTCATTTTTACAGCACGTGCAAGGATAATTTACACTGTACCCATGATGCAATTCCCTTTTTCTTGTCTTGGCGTCCAACTGACATGTGGTAATTTCTCCTTGCATATTGCAATAATGACTGTACCCCTAGGGCTATATTTCTGCTAGTGGAATTACAAGACTATTATGAAGAACCTTACAAAGTAAGATGATATTGCGTGAATTAGGCTGAGTGGTTTAAAAAGAGAAAAGCCAGTTGCTCTAATTTCATGAGCAGCATGCTGCAAATTATTTATAGCTTGTGTTTTATGATATCTTTGAAATGTGCTGAAATAGCCAAATTTACGATACTCTATCTTGTATTGTCTCCTTAATACCATTGCAACAAGGCAACACCACATCACTGTTTAGACTATTATCTATGGCATGCCAAAAAGCAAGATTTAACTCCACATCTGTAATACTATCGCAGATATTGTCAATCCCTCGGATTAAGGTTTTTAGAACTGTAAGCTAGTCTGTTTATGATTATCCCATTGGATCAGGCAGGCGGTCGGACGACCCACAAGATGTCAAAGAATAGAGAGTTCTTCTGTGCATCTGTTTCTTCCCACTAGCCTCTCTGTCTGGACCATAGCAGATAAAGGAGTAAAGGAAGTCTTTGTGGAAAAAGCCGGACAGGCGGATGTGCTCTCATTGTCCACGTATGAACTGTATTAAAGTAGCACAGTGTATTGCGGATTAAAATCCAGATACTGGCATAGCTAGCAGTGCACTATACAGTATATAATCACAGTTTATTGGGAATGGGGATTGAGAGGCTATACTGGCATAGCTTCTTTAGCAGTGCATAGAGTCTTACCCAAGCAAGTTTGAAGGCTACATACAGTACCAGGAGACTACCTCATGAAGCTAGTTGAGAGAATGCCAAGAGTGTGCAAAGCTGTCATCAAGGCAAAGGGTGGCTATTTGAAGAATCTCAAATGTAAAATATATTTTTATTTGTTTAACACTTTTTTGCTTACTACATGATTCCATATGTGTTATTTCATAGTTTTGATGTCTTCACTATTATTCTACAATGAAAAAAATAGTAAAAATAAAGAAAAACCCTTGAATGAGTAGGTGTGTCCAAACTTTTGACTGGTACTGTACGTACTGGTGGTATTCAATAGGGAGTATCATACTTCCTACTGTCAGCAGGAAAGGTATATTGCGGTTGTTGGACATTCTTGCATTGGCAGAACTGCTGTTGCTGTTTCCACTGAGGTTTTTCAGTTTCACATTGCTTTATAGTGTATTTTTTAGAGACCAATAATGTCCCATGGGCCTATATGTAAAGCCTTTCCATCTCTTGTTGCAGCCAGAGGGATGCCATAAAATCACATCGACATTTTGCAATGTAACAAATGTACAACAGAGAAATAGGCTACTGGATAGCCACAGTAAACCCTCTCCCCACTAGATCACTTGTTACATAGCCATGCTAGCTTAGATTTCAATGCACTGGTCTGATTGCTATCTAGCCATGCTAGCTCAGCATCAGATCAATAGAGGGATGACACATGGGTTAATGATAGGCTACATAAAGCCCAGATTGTGCTTGGTCTGAATGCATTAAAGTTCCAGCAGACTAAGCTGGTAAGTGCAAAAACTGGTGTGTTCCAAATGGCAACCTATTCCATACATAGTGCGCTACTTTTAACCAAATCCCATATTGTTCACTGTATAGGGGTTGGGATAGGGTGCCATTTGGCATGTAACCCTGCAACCCTGCACCGTGCCTCGAGCTTCCAGCTGCAGCTGGCTGCGGGTCTTATCGATTTCCATCAAGAGTGGCTGGTCACTTGGCCCCATCTATTTCTTCTCTCTCTTTTTCTCTCGCTCTTGCACTCTCACTCTCTCTCTCTCTCTCTCTCTCTCTCTCTCTCTCTCTCTCTCTCTCTCTCTCTCTCTCTCTCTCTCTCTCTCTCTCTCTCTCTCTCCTCTCTCTCTCTCTCTCCCTCTCTCTCATACTTTCCTTTTCTCTTTTTCCCTCCATTACCTCTCTCTCTTTTTCTCACTCTCTCTGTCTCACTAACTGCTCTTGCATTCGTTTTCTCTCTCTCTCTTTGTCTCTTCCTCTCTCTCTCACTCACTTTCTCCACCTCCCCAAACCCCCCTTTCCCCCCCATCCATATCCCCTCTTTTGCTCTCACCACTAATGAGGAATAAGGTGATGGCTGTAAGAGATGCCACTATAACCCTCCTCTGGTCTTGTGTGTGTGTGTGTGTGTGTGTGTGTGTGTGTGTGCGTGTGCGTGTGTGTGTGTGTGTGTGTGTGTGGAGATCAGAACAGACTGCACAGCTCAGCGATGAGCCACACACTCTCATTACTCTTGATTTGGCCTAAATTGTAATTTAACAACACATTGATCCGTTCACTCTCTCTGAATCAGTAGAATGGGTGGCATTGACCTTTGAGACTGCTAAGCCACTTCTAATTTTCTCCCTTGATGCATCTGTGGTTTGTTTCAGGTTTTCTGCTACTTTGTGTGTTGAGCAGAAAAGTTGGTGGCTAGAAGGTAGTGGGGCGTAGGCCGAATAATTAATATGTGGGTGGAAGAATTCATTGCAGTAGAGATGTACAATGTATTATAGCCTGCATTATATAAAAACCTAGAGCTAAAATGGACAAGATGACTGCTAGCTATATAAATAATATATAGACCCAGAAAGTACTAAAGCTTTAATGTACAATCTTAGAATTTTTTTTTCTATATAGAACCCCAAATAACCATTTTTTGTAAGAGTACACTGTAAATATCAACCAACACATGTTACTAGTTTGGTTAAGAAGCAGCACTATTGTTTTATCATTTCAGTAAATATGTCTCATGTATATAGTATGTATAAGCTGGATGTAGAAACCTAAGTATTGTTGTCCATTAGTTTACTCCAATTAAGGGAAAAATAATAAAGGAGGGAAATATAATAAAATATATACTGTATGTTTTGTCTAATAAAGAAGGGAAATATATTACAATATATACTGTATATACAGTACCAGTCAAAAGTTTGGACACACCTACTCATTCAAGGGATTTTCTTTATTTTTACTATTTTTTATATGTAGAATAATATTGAAGACATCAAAACTATTAAATAACACATATGGAATCATGTAGTAACCAAAAATGTGTTAAACAAATCAAATAGCCACCCTTTGCCTTGATGACAGCTTTGCATTCGGAAAGTATTCAGACCCCTTGACTTTTCCACATTTTGTTACGTTACAGCCTTATTCGAAAATTAATGAAATAAAAAAATAAAAATTCTCCTCATCACTCTACACACAATACCCCATAATGACAAAGCAAAAAAAAAGGTATTGGAGCTCAACTGACAATTCCTTCGACCTCATGGCTTGTTTTTTTTTTATCTGACATGCACTGTCAACTGTAGGACCTTATATAGACAGGTGTGTGCCTTTCCAAATCATGTCCAATCAATTGAATTTACCACAGGTGGACTCCAATCAAGTTGAAAAAATCTCAAGGATGATCAATGGAAACAGGATGCCCTTGAGCTCAATTTTGAGTCTTTAAGCAAAGGGTCTGAATACTTATGTAAATAAGCTTTAATACATTTGCAAAATAAATTTGCTAAAAAAATCTAAAAACCTGTTTTCGCTTTGTCATTATGGGGCATTGTGTGTAGATTGATGAGTACCATTTTTTATTTAATTCATTTTAGAATAAGGCTGTAACGTAACGTATATGGGGTAGATCAGCTTTAGTATTCCAGATACATTGTGGCTTCTATCAATGTAATTGTCTGCATAATGCTGACAATTACATTGATAGAAGCCACAATATATCTGGAATAGTAAAGCTGATCCACCCCCTCAATTTAATCAGTCAAAAAGAGCTATGTCTATTTGAAATACAATTTTTAAACAATCCTCGATGAGAATGTTTGTCAGATGTATTTATATAATACAATCTATTACATCTATGCAGTACACACACATACATTTGATTATAACAAGTTCATAGTCTACCTTTAAGAGTTTAAGAGTAATTTCCTCAGTTAAAACGATGGTGTTGAAAAACAAAGTTAATCTTTGAAAGTGCTCCGGGAGAAAGTGGGCCAATTGATTTCTTAATCATTGTGACTGGTGTATTACACAGCAAATTAACCTGCTTCATTCTCAGCATGGAGCAGAAATGATTTCTCAAATGATACCCATTTACTTCATGTCATTATGATAGGCACAGGCAGCAGCCGCGGCACTGAATTTGAAAGCTCTGTTATTTCCACATTGTAGAGAATTGTCTTTATAGCGCACTATGCTAGTTGTGTAAAAGGGGCAACATGTCTCAGGGCATGACGCAGCTGGAGGAAATGTTGTAATTAAATAAGCAGGTGTTATTACAGGAGCCTAGGTCAATTATTTTTATTTATTTAGCAGACACACTTATCTAGAGCGTTGTTCATTTTACATTTTAGTCATTTTAGTAGACGCTCTTATCCAGAGCGACTTACAGAAGCAATTAGGGTTAAGTGCCTTGCTCAAGGGCACATCGACAGATCATTCACCTAGTCGGCTCAGGGATTAGAACCAGCGACCTTTCGGTTACTGGCACAATGCTCTTAACCACTAAACTACCTGCCGCTCCGCTTGTTCAAGGGCATACAGTGAGGGAAAAAAGTATTTGATCCCCTGCTGATTTTGTACGTTTGCCCACTGACAAAGAAATTATCAGTCTATCATTTTAATGGTAGGTTTATGTGAACAGTGAGAGAAAGAATAACAACAAAAAAATCCAGAAAAACACATGTCAAAAATGTTATAAATTGATTTGCATTTTAATGAGGGAAATAAGTATTTGACCCCTCTGCAAAACATGACATAGTACTTGGTGGCAAAACCCTTGTTGGCAATCACAGAGGTCAGACGTTTCTTGTAGTTGGCCACCAGGTTTGCACACATCTCAGGAGGGATTTTGTCCCACTCCTCTTTGCAGATCTTCTCCAAGTCATTACGGTTTCGAGGCTGATGTTTGGCAACTCAAACCTTCAGCTCCCTCCACAGATTTTCTATGGGATTAAGGTCTGGAGACTGGCTAGGCCACTCCAGGACCTTAATGTGCTTCTTGAGCCACTCCTTTGTTGCCTTGGCCGTGTGTTTTGGGTCATTGTCATGCTGGAATACCCATCCACGACCCATTTTCAATGCCCTGGCTGAGGGAAGGAGGTTCTCACCCAAGATTTGACGGTACATGGCCCGTCCATCGTCCCTTTGTTGCGGTGAAGTTGTCCTGTCCCCTTAGCAGAAAAACACCCCCAAAGGTAATGTTTCCACCTCCATGTTTGAAGGTGGGGATGGTGTTCTTGGGATCATAGGCAGCATTCCTCCTCCTCCAAACACGGCGAGTTGAGTTGATGCCAAAGAGCTCTATTTTGGTCTCATCTGACCACAACACTTTCACCCAGTTCTCCTCTGAATCATTCAGATGTTAATTGGCAAACTTCAGACGGGCGTGTATATGTGCTTTCTTGAGCAGGGGGTCCTTGCGGGCGCTCCAGGATTTCAGTCCTTCACGGCGTAGTGTGTTACCAATTGTTTTCTTGGTGACTATGGTCCCAGCTGCCTTGAGATCATTGACAAGATCCTCCCGTGTAGTTCTGGGCTGATTCCTCACCGTTCTCATGATCATTGCAACTCCACGAGGTGAGATCTTGCATGGAGCCCCAGGCCGAGGGAGATTGACAGTTCTTTTGTTTCTTCCATTTGCGAATAATCGCACCTACTTTTGTCACCTTCTCACCAAGCTGCTTGGCGATGGTCTCGTAGCCCATTCCAGCCTTGTGTAGGTCTACAATCTTGTCCCTGACATCCTTGGAGAGCTCTTTGGTCTTGGCCATGGTGGAGAGTTTGGAATCTGATTGATTGATTGCTTCTGTGGACAGGTGTCTTTTATACAGGTAACAAACTGTATAAGAGTGTGCTCCTAATCTCAGCTCGTTACCTGTATAAAAGACACCTGGGAGCCAGAAATCTTTCTGATTGAGAGGGGGTCAAATACTTATTTCCCTCATTAAAATGCAAATCAATTTATAACATTTTTGACATGCGTTTTTCTGGATTTTTTGTTGTTGTTATTCTGTCTCTCACTGTTCAAATAAACCTACCATTAAAATTATAGACTGATCATTTCTTTGTCAGTGGGCAAACGTACAAAATAAGTAGGGGATCAAATACTTTTTTCCCTCACTGTAACAGCAGATTTTTTACCTAGTTGGCTCGGGGATTCGAACCAGCAACCTTTAAGTTACTGAACAAACACTCTTAACCACTAGGCTACCTGCCACCCCAAATCACTGAGGAAGCCAAGCCAGTAAAAAAGCCATATTACAACCTATGTTGTGATAATTGTGTTGTTTGCTCTATAACTCATTAGTTCATATGCCACCGTGATATATAATAAGACTGTGACAACAAAAAGACAACATACACAGTGGCAGAATAAATTCAACTACACATTAGTTTGTTTCATCACATATCCGGAGAGCAACATCTGTCTCGTGAAATCCACAAAGCAAATATTGCATGCAACAAACAGTTATATCACCTGCAGCATCATCAAGCAAGTTAATGTTTTCAACAGTTTACAAAAAAACTACTGATTTAGAACCACAGAGTCAGCACAAAGACAACAGGAGCACTGCCTCCGCTATTCCAGCACCATTTCAATTTAAACATTTAAACATCATTAAATCAATAAAGCTATTTATATGCTTAGTTTAATACACTGAAAACAAACTTAAAGATACCAAAAACAATTTGGTCCAATTAATACAGCTAAATATCGTGTGTGTGTGTGTGCGCGTGCGCAAGTAAAACAAAAAATGTTGACTCACCCTAGTTGTAGACTAGTTGAACGGTTTATGGCTCTGTCATATAGTATACTTTTAGTTTTTGTTGTCATAGGCTACCTAGCTAAAATGCTTGCTAGCCTAACTTCCTCGCATGGGCAAGAATGAACCAACTAAGTTATCTAGGCTACATATTGAACTTCAATTGTCTCAGGCCAGTGGCACAACATATTAATTTATGGTTAGATCAGAATCGCCTTCATAATCATTGGCCTGTACAGAGAATTAAGTCAAGTTCATAAGTCTTAATCCCCATCTCCATCCATATCTTAGGAAAGGGACGATTTAGCAAGCTAGCTACTGCAGGACATCAACACAAGCAGACCAGAAACAGACACGTTTTTCTGAAAATGACGTTTTGCTTAGGAATTGATTTGATTGGTGTGAAGCCAAATCCAAACTGGCATCCCTTGGGGGACGTTTTGCTGCACCAGGTCAACCCACAGTTGAGCTCAGCTCAACGCTGATTGGCTAATTATTTGTAATTTTTTAATCAAGGGAGGCCAAATGCTTGCTGGCATCAATCAATCAAATGCTATGGCGGCAACATGTTATATACTATTTTGGTCCAGACAGCATCAGATACATGGGCTACACATACTGAGACAGGGGGGCGCTGTTTCCCTCGTTTGCATGATTTCTCAGATGAGATTCAGCCACTTGCAAATTGGCAAACATTATGAAAACACGGAGAGAGACGAAAGATAGATTATTTTATAATTATTTTTATTGGTGAAATATTTGGGGAAGCCTGGCTTGCCTTGGCATCCATGAATACACGCCACTGATAGGAGCTCGAAAATGTAGGTTGGCAAACCAAACTGACAAAACAAACAAACGAAACACTGAACTAATATAAAATAAAAACAATAGGTCTAAGCAGGTATTCCTGCCAAAATAACTTAGCTGGCACAGGTGTGGTCTACCAGGCTCTGGCCAGACTCCCCTTGAGCATTTCCAACACTGGCAAACGTTACAGAGCAGCACCTACATACAGTACAGGTATATTTAGGACCTCCCCCATGGCCATAACCTCTGGAGCATACAAATATGGCCCACAATCCAAAAAGAAGGGTGCCGTTTATGTGTAGAGAGAAATGTGCGTTGGGGATGAAGTGGTGTGCATCAAGTTGCTAGTCGTGCGTGTGTTAGGGTATCTTGTAGGGTTTCTTGTATTGACACTTCCCATGTTATGGAATTGGCTATCCTCAATTGACTAAATAAAATTGACTATCCCAATGTGATAAAGTGTAGCGAGAAGCACTCTTTTGAATTGGCCTAAGTGGTGTTCAAAGTTAGGAGTTGCCAGGACTACACCCTTTATTTGGTCATAAAAAGTACCAATGCTTAGCTTTTAATAATCTCCAAAGATTAGGACACAAGGTATGTAGACTACACAGAAATCCAGAGGGACATTCACAGAGCTAAGGATTTTGATGATAGTAACTCAAACTGATTCTATTTGACAGTTGGTGAATGAAGTAGTTTGATGCTCCAGTATGATCTGAGTAACTCAGTCCTTCATAGTAACTCAGTCTGCAGTACAATGAGTGGGACACATGTTTCACAATGTGAAAACAAATGTCATACCTTTCCCCTCCAACACACACACTCTCTTTTAACCTAAATCCAATGACATGGTGAAATGTTTTGTTGATTTCACCTTGCATTCACGTTAGTTGACAACTCAACCAAAAGTAAATCAAAACTAGATGTTGAACGGACATCTGTGCCCAGTGGGAAGTGTGTTGTATCAGTCTTTTGTATCAGTCTTTTGTTGCTCTCTCTGATGTTACAGTACAGTACAGTACGTCAGTTAGGGGTTGTGTCCCAAATGACACCCTATTTCCAGAGGGCTCTGATCAAAAGTAGGGCAGTATGTGGGGAATAGGGTGCCATTTGGGATGCAGACATGGCCTCTGTTAGTGAACTGTGGGTGACTGCTATCTTGGCATCTTTTCTCCACTGCCCTTGTCACTTCTATGCTAATCAGAGTCAGACTTCGCTGTTTTAAGGCCACAGTGAGAGGAGAGAGACAGCAATGTGAGAGGGGAAGGTTCAATGTTAAATCTGTATGTGTTTGTGTATGGGAGGTGGATTTCTCCACTGATTTGGTTAAGGTGGGAGGTTCAATGTTAAATCTGTATGTGTTGACTGTATGGCAGCTGGTTAGAGGAAAAGAGCAATGGCTTCTAACCAATTTCCACATTGCTACTGATTGAATACAGATGGTCTTGAATGCAGGCTGAGTGTGGAAATGGACTGTATGTGTACAGGCTAAATAAGAGTAATATGTGTATGCAGATGAATTGAGTAGTATGCCTATAACTGGAGAGGCAATGTTATGCTCGGTTTTCGGATATATGTACTGTATGTGTACTAGCTGTGTACAAGCTGGTGGTTTGACTATAATCATGGGCTCTCATGGCACTGTGTCATATACCAATATGTATATAGTGTTGTCTGCATGGGAGTGGAGCTAAGTGGAGTGAAGTGCATTGTATTGTTGAGTGGTATTAGCAGCACAATGGCATTGGGATCGCTGCTTCATCAAGAGGATTAGGCAGGTTTATTCTTCTGCCAGGATTATCAATCAGCTGGGGAGATTTGGGAAGGGAGAGAGTGGTGTGTGTGTTTGTGTGTGTGTTTTGTGTCTGTGTGTGATGGACGGGTGGGGGGTTGGTGTAAATTGTATCTGTCATAACATGAACATGAACCCTAGTTGAATCGCTGTTAGAAAGGTACTACACTAAAGGAACACACTTATATATATATATATGTCAATAAGATAATAGTCTGGGTAGATTTGGGAAGGGTAGTGTCCTATTGTGTGTCATGGTGATATCTGTCATGAACCCTAGTTTGAGGAGCGGTTGTAAGATGAAAGGTACTAGGGTAAACACTACAGATGTGTCTTCATGTGGCGCATTCAGATCCTATAGTTAACATGGAATATAAAGGCAATGAATGTGCAACAGTTTAGGTCAGGAAATAAAACAACATGAATGAATTGAGAATTTTAAGTTCAATTTCAGTTCAATATGGTTTGAACGTACATAGCTGGGTAGTGTAGAAACATGGTTTGAACTACTGTTGGCTTCAGTCAAGTCATTCTGTGTAGAATTCTGAATTAAGGTTATCTGTCTTGGCTTTTACGTCTTGGATGTTCTTCGACATTGTCATAGGTTGCCATAGAGATTTGTCCCCTTTCGTTGACCATGCTTTTCTATTTTATGATGGATATATAGATTTTGAACAGAGTGTATAGAACTACACAGCTGGATGAAAGAAACAACATTCATTCTTTCAAGCTTAAATTACGGTAAAGCAGATTCCATTGGATGTGATATTCTTATTTGGAAAATTCCATTTTGTTTTAAAATGACTAATATAAGAGGAAGGGAAACACTAGAAACAAAATAATAAAACGGTGATAAAATTATTGGACAGATTGTGCATCAAAAACCCATTTTATTAAAATGACAAATTCATAGTTAAAAAGATCAACATTATGCTTGTCAAAATACAGTCACAATCCAGAGAACACACTCACCCCGGTGAAATGTTTGAAATGCTTTTGTGTTCCTGTGGCATGATAACTAAGAGATGTTATTTGAGGTATAGGTATATCAGCCTCTGCTTTCTTACTTTTCTCCTCTCATCGCTACTGTTGTCACATCACCATGCCAGCTCAAAGCTTGTTGCCACCCCAGAATGCTTTTTGAATAGGAGGCGTGCTTCTCATCATCAAGCTATCCTCTTGTGAACAAAGTCATAGCCGCGGGAAGTAGTTTGTGAATTATTTGTCCATGCTACAGACGGATATACCGGTCCGCTAATACAGGACTAGTAAGGGCCCAGAGCACTACTTTTATGAAAAAATATCTTCTGATTTTTCAGGGGGTGCTGCAGCACCCTTAGCACGCCTACTTCCTGCAGCTATGAACAAAGTGCCCAATATTTCCTTATATACCCATTCCAACAACGCAGACAGATATGTACTGTATATGTAGCCTACAGCACACTTGAAGAAATTACAAACATTTCTAACATTTCCTCTTATTACCATAACAAAGTCCTCATTATTACAGTACTTGCATCCTATTTTGTTCACAAACTGCTGCTGCTCTCACACTTTTATTGGTTGGTTGTGGTGCATGGTGTCTGATTTGGAAGGGGAGCTGATGTGCTGGTAAGTTTCTTGGTCAATAAACCGCTTGAATCGGGGCCTGAAACCATTGAGGAGAGGTAGGATACTTGTTTCATCTGATGGGAGCTAGGAGCTAGGCTGTGTGGCCCAACGTCCAATGTGTAGGTATACCTACATGATGATATGGTATTTTCAGACGAAGAAAGGACTCATTCTATAGTTATCACATAACTTATATTCACTTATATATTGTACATCTAAAGCTATAGAATCAGAGTGCATGCCATTATTTATCTAATCTTAAAAGTTTGCATTCTCATGACTCATGACTTCTCCTTTAAATTGATAAATTAGATTAAAACATATTACAGATGTAATGCAAATGCACTTAACTAGTTGTAAAAACCAACCAGTGTTCACTTATGTAAAGTTAATGTATTGATATTTCTACAGTTAACCTTCTGAATTGAATTGTACGTCTGTTATCTGTAACAGGCAGCAGTTTGAATTATTTACTAATTTAACACTTATAATACTTATATAACTAACTGTTGATAAGAAATGTTGACTGACCTATGTGTTGTTCTGTTTTAGGAGGCCTTTACATTCTCTCATCATTTCAATGTTTATTGCATGCTTTATTGTAACACATACTTTCTCCAAATCTAATGTTCCCCACTAGAGGCAACGGCATGACCTGCTGGGCACCTACCTTGCCATCATTTTGGCAACAGACATGACAACTTTGTCAGTCTCTGATAGTGTTGATGGACCTCACATTAATTTTACTTTATATTCCTTATCACCATGTCACAAATTTCACTTTGACTGTGAGGTAATTTCCCATTTTAGCACTTAATCTCTGCTCAATACGAATTATTTATGAGTGCTGATCTGGGATCTGTCCATAAAATTGTATTCATTATGATCTAAAAGGCTGAACTGATCCTAGATCAGCACTCTTACTCTGAGATGCTTTGTGGATATGGGCCCAGACCTGATGCGACTCAACCCTCTCTCTGCCCTTTTATGAAGGTCCAGAAATAGGCAGTCCTCATCATATCCAATTATTTCACGTGGCAAAAATGTATTATTGCATTTGCCCATTTTCAGTTCATGCTTAAAATAAATGTAGAAAATGTTAATAATTAAAATATTGATATTCCAATATATATATAATATATATATGTGTGTGTGTATATATATGTGTGTGTATATACACAGTACCAGTCAAAAGTTTGGACACACTCATTCAAGGGTTTTTCTTTATTTTTTACAATTTTCTACATTGTAGAATAATAGTGAAGACGTCAAAACTATGAAATAACATGTGGCATCATGTAGTAACCAAAAAAGTGTTAAACAAATTAGATTTGAGATTCTTTAAAGTAGCCACCCTTTGCCTTGATGACAGCTTTGCACACTCTTGGCATTCGCTCAACCAGCTTCACCTGGAATGCCTTTCCAACAGTCTTGAAGGAGTTCCCACATATGCTGAGCACTTGTTGGCTGCTTTTCCTTCACTCTGCGGTCCAACTCATCCCAAACCATCTGAACTGGGTTGAGGTGGGGTGATTGTGGAGGCCAGGTCATCTGATGCAGCACTTCATCACTCTCCTTCTTGGTAAAATAGCCCTTACACAGCCTGGAGGTGTGTTGGGTCATTGTCCTGTTGAAAAACAAATGATAGTCCCACTAAGCGCACACCAGATGGGATGGCGTATCGCTGCTGAATGTTGTGGTAGCCATGCTGGTTAAGTGTACCTTGAATTCTAAATAAATCACTGACAGTGTCACCAGCAAAGCACCTCCACACAATCACACCACCTCCTCCATGCTTCACGGTGGGAACCACACATGCGGAGATCATCTATTCACCTACTCTGTCTCACAAAGACACAGCGGTTGGAACCAAAAATCTCAAATTTGGACTCATCAGACCAAAGGACAGATTTCCACCAGTCTAATGTCCATTGCTCGCGTTTCTTGGCCCAAGCAAGTCTCTTCTTATTATTGGTCTCCTTTAGTAGTGGTTTCTTTGCAGCAATTCGACCATGAAGGCCTGATTCACGCAGCCTCCTCTGAACAGTTGATGTTGAGATGTGTCTGTTACTTGATCTCTGTGAAGCATTTATTTGGGCTGCAATTTCTAACTCTAATGAACATATCCTCTGCAGCAGAGGTAACTATGGGTCTTCCTTTCCTGTGGCGGTCCTCATGAGAGCCAGTTTCATTATAGCGCTTGATGGTTTTTGTGACTGCACTTGAAGAAACTTTCAAAGTTCTTGAAATTTTCCGTATTGACTGACCTTCATGTCTTAAAGTAATGATGGACTGTCGTTTCTCTTAGCTTATTTGAGCTGTTCTTACCATAATATGGATTTGGTCTTTTACCAAATAGGGCTATCTTCTGTATACCACCCCTACCTTGTCACAACACAACTGATTGGCTGAAACGCATTAAGAAGGAATGAAATTCCACAAATTAACTTTTAACAAAGCACACCTGTTAATTGAAATGCATTCCAGGTGACTACCTTATGAAGCTGGTTGAGAGAATGCGAAGAGTGTGCAAAGCTGTAATCAAGGCAACGGGTGGCTACTTTGAAGAATCTCAAATATAAAACACTTTTATGGTTACTACATGATTCCATATGTGTTATTTCATCGTTTTGATGTCTTCACTATTATTCTACAGTGTAGAAAATAGTACAAATAAAGAAAAACCCTTGAATGAGTAGGTGTGTCCAAACTTTTGACTGGTACTGTACATATATACATACATACATACATACATACATACATATACATCTTCTGACAGACACCGCACCATAACTCCCCCTTTCACTTTTACTGAACACTGCATGTGCCCTATTCAAAACCTATTTTACTTGGTCTACACCACTTCACACCTTATTTTATATCCTTTTCTAGCTTTCACCAATGCATTTGCTAACTCACTTTGTTTTCTCCCAGTTGAATGTACTCCTATAACCAATCATTTGTTGCAGCAGACAGGCTAGTACATGGGATTGAAAGAGTACATGCACAGTTGGTATTTGGCAGACAAGCTAACAGAAAAGCTAGACAAGCTAAGAGACAAGCTAACAACAAGCTAGCAGCCAAGCTAGCAGCCAAGCTAACAAGCTAAGAGACAAGCTAATAACAAGCTAGAAAACAAGCTAGCAGCCAAGCTCTCAGACAAGCTAACAACAAGCTAGCAGACAAGCTAACAACAAAGCAATCATAATGCTATCCAGAGGGGATATCAAGATCTAAACAAGCTTATAGTTTTTACAAATAAAGCCGTGTCCTGTATCCCAGGTAGGCATATGACAAAGACAAAGTATAATTGAATGTCATATTAACAATAATACATTTGATTTTTATAGAGCTTTTCTAAAACCCCAAAACAGATAGTTGAACAGAAGATAGCTGAACAGAAATGTAACAGAGTAGAAGTCCTCAGCTGCATTGAAACACAGCCAGTTGTGTTCAACCGATAAGAGATATTAGGCCTTTGCAGCACCGAGACCTTCCCTCTGCAGGGGTTTTCAATACAGTACAACGTGGGGCACTTTGCATGTGATGTGTGATGCCTTGCATGGTTACGACATGCAACGGCCCTGTACCAGTCTGCATGCTGCTTAACGAATGTCTTCCTTTTCCTCTCTCTCCTTCCGCCCGTCCGTCCGCTTGCAGAAGACAACCATGTTGAAGGTAGGTTTTCTACTTTCACTTATCTTTATCATGGTTTTATCATCTTTGCTCCATGATTTAACACACTAAAACCATGCTGTGGTTTTCATGGCTTAAATTACTCCTCATATATGTTATGGGGAAAAGTTGTTAATGTGCTACTGAAATGGTAAGTTGGCTCTATATCTTTTATCATTTGCGGTTCTGGGTAGATGTTTTTGCAACATGTGCTAGGCCATTGGTTCAGGAGAGATGTGTGGTTTGGGATAGTGAAATTATGGACTGGAGAGGTTATCTGTTGTTAACTACACTGATTATCACCATCCTGATGAGAAATTGTGGAAAATTCGCTTAAATTGGTGCTGTATTGCAGTTGTTATTATTCTTGAAATCTCTCATAGATACATATCAGTGAATATCAGTGAAAGTTCTGGCAAAAGTTGAGCTATGTATGTTAAGAAGTGGGTAAGTATTTAGGCTACTACTATACTTTCAAACTGTGCCTTGGATCTCCCACTGGTTTGAAAACAGTTTTCTGCAGGTTATTGTTGATACACTACATTACATAGGTTAATGGTTTGGAAGGGGTAGAACAAACATTTTATGGTTTCTGCAAACTGCGGGAAGTATGCAATAGTCTGTTCCCATTTACAAGGAGGAAATAGTTTCAGAGTAAACAACTGAATACAACTTTACAGAACAAACTCTGAATTGAAGGCCAAATAATGTATTTATTTGCAATAGTGTCTTAAATCATTGCATGAAGGAGGGGAAAATGACCAGACCCTGCCCAATCAAATGTGTATCTATTTCTCTGACAATATTATCATGCAAATACTCAGTTTGGATCTTTGAAAGTGAATGGAGAGAATTGTCGATCCAATGACCGAGATTCACATCTCAAAACCTTGTTAAACATGGAGTCAGGCCATTGCTTTGGGGGTTGGTAGGTACAGTAGGTGGACTGTGTTGAGCATTCTGAAAGGATCCCCCTCTTGGACAAATGGAACCTCTACTAACTTCCAATTATTACTCTTAATTTAACTCTAGTAAGTCTGACTGATGACGCATTTCAACCTCTCTCTTGGTTGAAAACATGCACATCACTCTAACCCAACCTCGTCTGACTATACCCTTTCCTCTCTCTCCGTCCCCCTTCTCCCTTACCCCAACTCCCCAACACCTCCCAAAATACCACAGGCATCTACCAGACACAGATGCCTGTGTGTCAGTTTGACCTAGGTAGCGTCCCAAGTGCAACCCTATTCCCTTTAAAGTGCACTGGCTCTGGTTAAAAGTAGTGCACTATAAAGAGAATAGGGTGCCATTTGGGAAGCAGCCTTAGCCTCTCCCGTGATCCCCTGTCTCTTTGCTGACTGTGCTCTTGTTTCCCTTTAAGGTCTGGCGCACTTGATGATGGGCGACCAAGGTATGGGTTCGGTTCCTTTTCCACTCTTTCCTCCATTGTCCCCCCTCCGTCCCCTCTCCCCTTGTGGTCGATACAAAGACTTATTTCGCTGCTTCTCGTTCTCTTGCTGCTGGCTGGGGGTACTCAGGGCTATTAAAACTGCTTTTCAGATCTGGTCTGTCATTCATTTCAGCAGCTTGGTTTGTTCATCCTTGCAGTGGATGTTCTGTTTCGTTCTTTGCTTCTTTTTTAAAAATTACTTTTCACACGTTTTTGTCTTCATCCCACCTCCCTCGACTCATCGCCTCAAATCAGCACATCCGTTTTCTTAGTTTTTTCTCGACCAAATTGCATTAATTTCTGGCCTACCTTTCTTGCCAGTGTGTTTCGAACCCATCTTCATTCTCATTCGGCTGGCAGTTTCATCATATCATCAAAATCAAACATAACATGCTAAAGATAATGCATGATTGTGATGTACAATTAGGTCAGGGTTTTCCAAACTCGGTCCTGGGGCCACCCCTGGGTGCACGCTTTGGTTTTTGCTCTAGCGCTACACAGCTGAATCAAATAATCAAAGCTTGATGATGAGTTGGTTATTTGAATCAGCTGTGTAGTGCTAGGGCAACAAAAAAAACGTTCACCCAGGGGGGCACCAGGACCGAGTTTGGGAAACTCTACTCTAGGTAGTTGAAATGCTACATCAGACACCCCTCTATATTACCCTTGCTGCTTGAATGCTTTAGCTGCCAGTCAGTGAGCCACAGTGAACTAGCTAGATGATTGACAACCTCTCTCCATTTCCAAGGCAGTCTCTGATGCGTCCCAAATGGCACCCTATCCCTATGTAGTGCACTACTTTTGAACAGGGCCCCCTGGTCAAAGTAGTGCACTACATAGGGAATAGGGTGCCATTTGGGACACATTCTCTCCCTCATCTTCTCCATGCCAGTCTGGCTGATGCTCATCTCCCAGCATGCACCACTCAGTCAGAGCAGGAAATAAAATATTGCTCACTTGTGCCTTGCCCCCCCCCCCTCCCCCCCTCCACCCCTCCTTAACCTCAATTCCACACCAGCATTCCATTATGTTATCCTTTCTTCAATCTCTCACCTCATCTCGGATATTATATTTACCCCATCGTGCCTCTCTCTATGTTTTCTCTGGCTGCATCTCAAATGGCACCCTATTCCCTATATAGTCCTATACTTTTGAACAGGGCCCTATATGAAATAGGGTTCCATTTGAGATGCACCCTCTCTGTGTTCTTCCCTGTCTGTCCGTATGACCATGACACTTATGGGTGTCTTTCTTTCCTTCCTTCCTCTCTCCCTCCTCTTCTTCTCCTCTTTTGTCTGGAAACTAATTTCCACCATGGAACATTCCATCAAATATCATAGGTAAAAGTAAAGGTACTCACCACTCTTTTTTTAAAAACTCAAACTCAATGTACTCATATGACTGTGTGAAGTTTGCTGTCTGCTGTGGTCTTATATGCTGATTTCATTAAGTAAATAAAGTCATTGGCATTATTTCATTGTTTTATGTTGCTACTATATAAAATGAATGTGTGTCACGGTACCCAAGGTAGGTTGCTGCTCTTACTTTGCGGTCAGCTCACACCTTTCTATGAGGAGTGGATTGTTTCATTTCTGCTTGATGCATGAAAACCATAATGACATTCATAAAGGGGGGACATGTGATGTCCACTCCACACTGCTGGTACCTGATACCAGTGCAGCCCCCCACCGGTAATGCTTTATCTTGTTCAACGTATTGGTGGGTGGTGTGGTGTGGTGGGAGGAAGGCTATATCTGGCCCCAATGTCTAACCAACCAGAGTGCCGTGGGCAGCGGGCAATGGGCTGGGCACCCCATGGGCTGGGCAGCACCTTATCCTGGCTGGCTGTGCTGCTGTGCCGCTCTCCACAGAGGGTAAGTGGACCTCTGATCTTTGCCCGTTTGCCTCTCCTACCCAGGGCGAAGGGAAGGAGAAGGTTGGCTTCGAAGGTCCCTACTGAGCATTCCAGGTAAACAGCTTTGCTTTGTTAATTAGATTCCTTAACAGTTGGATCATTGGCTCATAGCAAGACAAGCAGGTCTAAAGAGAAAGTCACAGTTTGATTTGTTTGTTTCATCCATACGTATTATGTTATATTATGTTATGTGACATGCCTGGGGGCTTCAGTCATCAATGAAAGACAATGTCGATGTCTCAGCAGCATGTAGGTTGTGGGTGAGAAAATGTATATGTGGGGGAAAACGTGCATGATAATTCAACAAGTTATGAGTATCTGTAGTGATACTGTATGTCCATTCCAGTGTACCATTTGCATTCTCAATTAATTATTCTCATGTTATCACCTGTAATACTGTAGCATTTCTGTCTAAGTAAGCCAGGTAAGGGTTGTGTTTGTGAAAATAAATTAGCATGATACAGTGAAAGTCAATCAAATTTGTTTGTCCAGGTAAGTCTACACAATATCCACAGACACAACTAACTATAGTATAAATTCATAAAATGTATGAGGAACCATTTCCCTTCTGCACTGTATGAGGAATGCAACCATTTTCTGATATCTGTGATTTGGATCTATCCACTACCTGCAGTACATAAATATTTGTCACTGCTATTTTACATTTAGGTACATGTTTGAACATGATTTAGATCCTAAAACACCCATAGAGAGTACACATTTTTTATTTTATTTTAATCACTCTGACCTGAGGGAAACAGTGCAAAGATATACTACACTTCATTAAGGTAAGTGCTATTTAGTTGGTCTTGTTTGGTAATGGTGGTTTAGGTTGTGTGGCCATTCATAGAGGTTGGATGATTCCCTTTTTTTGCACCCATAGTGTCTTTATCTTTTCTCTGGATATTGAATACGTCAAATTAGCATTTTCTGAAATTGCTTGCACACATTCTGTTCTACATTTTAATTTGTCCTGCAAGATTGGAATCCCTCTTACCTGTACAAATTGAATGAAATGGTACTTAGAAAGTTTGATGAGCTGTACTAAGGATGGGATGCAATTTTCAATGCTCAAGTCTGGTTGTAATAGCTCAATCCTGCTTACATGAACCAAGTTGAAGGTGTTTCAATTGTGTTTTTACGTGGTAATGGTACACATACCATTACATGTTTGTAAGGCCAACACCTTGGCATCTTGACACCTTTATGCAGATATAGAAAATCTATTCAGGATAAGTCATTTTAAAAACAACGAGTCAAGAAGCATAGTGTAGGTCTATGGCTGTAGAGCATGTTTCCGAAATCATCAGGGTGTGACGTACTATGGGCTATACGCATGGCTAGCTGGATACTAGCTGTGTGCATGGAGTCGTCACTGAGATGTACTGTATACGCTCTCTGGACACTGTCCTTTGGCAGCATATTGTGTGCCAACTGCAGATGCCGCCACCACTAAATCCCAAATGACACTAGGGCTAGGCGATATGGCCTAAAACTCAAATCTACATTTTTTTCAAACATATGGGCGATTCACGATATATATCTAAAACAAATTAAAATAATAATCTTTAAATAAGCTTTGTTGTACAATTAAAGGTCAAATACACTGCATTAAAAACAGTCAGCAATAATCTATGAATTCAGAGCTTGTGAAATTATACCTAGGCTGAATATATGCCTTCCACAACCATAAGACCCACTAATAATTTAATTATTTTATAGAAATAGTTTTACCTCCTTTTTTGTTGTTGCAATAACCACTGATCTGGCTTTCAGGTCTGTCTATAAAAATGCAATTTTTGTTACACATTTTACCAGAACCATGCATAATGCACATTCACTAATAATGTAGCAGGCATTATAGAAAATTAACACGTCTCATAAACAATCTTTCAAGCACAAGCCCACGTGCTAGTGAGTAGCCAGCTAATATTTTATTTAAAGTTTAGCCAACTAGGATCAAGGTATAATTTCACAAGCTCTGAATTCAGCTAACAAGGCAAAACAGTTGAATTGTTATGAACACAACCTTCTGTACGTCTCCAACTGTTTGAACAGCATGCTAGCCTGTCCACTTTGTTCAGATGTTGAAATCAAGTGACCTACCTTATTTCTCAGAATGAGAACGAGTTGCCAATTCCTTATATAATTGTTTTGTGCTTAGTGCACATTTATACACAGACTAAACAGCTAGAATAGCAATCTTTATTTGACTCAAATGCTGCTAGCGATACGTGGTATCGTAACGCGTGGGCGACAAACTGAGCATACATTTTCCAGAATGAATGTTCATTGGTACATCTGTTTTAGTAGTGTCTGCTCTGCTTGAAATTTGAGGAGTTGAAACATAAACAGGTGTTGATAACGGGATATGGAGAAGGGAGAGTCGGTCAAGGATGGATTCAGACTAGGTGGTAAATTGTATGACAAGCGGCAGTTTATTCAGAGTAAAGATATCTGGTACAAGCGTGCACGGACTCGTTCTTTCAGCTCATATGGAACTTGCAGACGGAGCCCCGAAAACACAGTGCACATATGTTTTATACAGTTAGTAAAGTAGGTTGAGTCTGGCAGATCTGGTCTTCTGGTTGGTCCATGCTGTTCGAGCGTCGTCCTCTGTGATTGGGTCTAGGAGATCTACGCGCTGTAGCTCAGGCCCTTTGTTCCGAATGTTCAGCAAAGTAGGAGATTTGGTGTGTGCGTTTAGTTATCTTGTCTTGTGTAAGTCTATGTGTGTCAGTGCATCTGTGGCAAGAGTCACGAGATGTTGTTGTCTATAATCAGCAATGACCCTAACACCCTGTGGTCAGGCGTTTCCTGTTTTATCAATGTCTATGCAAGGTTGGTGTCAGCATTCTGTCTCTGAGTGTGTGTGTGTGTTCAGCATCATGTGCCTCTTGTGCAATGCAGAACATGTTTTCTGCAATATATGTGCCTTCGAGTTCTTGACAAAACTTGTCTTGAAAAAAGGAATTAGTTATAGCAATGTAATAGCAATAAGCTATTTATAAAAATAGCATTTATTACACAGGGTATGGTTCAAAAGGTTAACTTCTCCACTATTACAGTAAAATAATGTCTCCATGTGTTTCCGTGTCCATATGACCGATTCTGTTGTCCCAAACCTCAAATGCAAATAGCGAGTTGAAACCGTTTGTCAGAGAGGAAGAAGTGATCTCTCATCTTTGTTGTTGTGAGTGGTAGGTGGAGGGGCTTGGGAGAAAGAGACAAAGCGAAAGGTTTCAAAATAAGCCCAATGTGTATCTATGCACTTATTGTGATCCTAAGCTTGTCGCCTGCCTTCCCGCCTTTGGGACAACGACTCCCATTGTTAGGGCGGAGACATGAGCATCTCATCATTATATACAGATCTCTGGTGTAAATGGGAAGGTGCACAGCACAGAAGGAGCGAATGAGACGAGACCAAAAAGACAGCATGAGAACAAGCGGACATAAACGTTCATAAAAACGAAAAATACAAAAAACCTTGATTCTGCAATACAGCATTTGGAGTATCGCGCAAAAACATACATTTGAATTAATCAAATTAATTCAATATATCGCCCAGCCCTAAATTACACCCTATTCCCTATAGTCCAATAATTTTGACCATGGCCCATACGGAATATATAGGGAATAGGGTACCATCTGGGATGCACCCAGTTCCAGCCTGGAGGTGGCAGAAGGCGAGCCACGGGGGGAGAGATGGAGAGAAGTGTTGATGTAGCACAAAACTAACACAACACACTGAGTCTAATTCCGGGCTTCACCATGCAGTATGTCCTCTGTCTCCTATAGGGTGTGCAAACAGGCAAATGATTGCTGCTACAGTACAGGGTTATGAGGCTGTGAAGATCCAGCCCTTATCTTGTTTTATTTAATCTGATGACACTAGCACAAAACCTTTGCACAGCATTTAAGCCCTATTAATGTACTTCCACCAGCTTCTAAAACTTCTGACAATGTCCTATTTATCCACTCTTGTTTCTCCTTTACTTATTGTTGTTGGTTGTCTACTTAGATTTTGGTAGCCCTTTACACTCGTACCCGTATACCTGTATTTGGGCACTAATAAGCTCCTAAATTGGAACGTCGTGGCTGTACAGTAACATGCTATACATGATGTCAGAGCTCTGGCTCTGCGCTTCACAGCTCTGTATTGGTTTTGACTGACAGCTGTTTTGAACTTGAGCACAGCGTGCAACAAGAAGTTGCCCCTATCCCTCCCGCTAATTGAGCAACATTTGCACATTCTTTGTTGTCTGAGTGAGGGAAATGCTGTAAATGAAGATGGCTCTATGTATTTTGAAAGATGAGATGTTGAGGATTATAATAAATACTGCTTTGATGTCATACAAGCAAGCCAAACACAAATTAGTCCAAATGTGCACTTCACATTTCCAAATAATAAAACTCATGTTGTATACAGTGTCAATGTTTATGATCACTATGTTTGATTTACAGTTACACAATGACATGGCATCATAGCCTGGGTTGTTCTGAACAGAATGAGCCTATGTTTTTTTATTGTGAAGAAAATCCGCCGGGGCACATGCACCTGAATACACTCATGACTCCTTTCTATGCGCACCAAAATTACAATCTGTTTCTCTGAATTCCCTTGTGAAAGCCTAACACCGTAAGATTGTATTTTATAACTTAGCTATTCATGTTGTTAATAGAACAAGCTTTCAAATCATACCCACCTGACCCAGATTGCGATTTATAATGGACTGTTTTTGGATTGCGTAAAAAACAACAGTAATTGTGTGATGGTGGGGATGCAGGGTTGTGTTCAAGATGAAACAACTACAAGTGTGCTTGTTCTAGTTCCTAAACGGCACAGCTAGGAAAGCAAAAAAAAAGTACTTTGTAGTTGAAACTCTTCTTTGAGTCATAAAAATGCATTTAAATTGCTTAGGAACTGTGCACACTTTGCAGAGGTGTGTGACCAGGTAGTCCTCTCACTCAAACCCTTGTCATTGTTTTGTCTTATTTTGCAGCTACCCCACATTTTCCAGGAGTAGTTTTATCATGTTACTGAAAGTATCCAGAATATTTTCAGATTTCGTTATAAACAAATGTGGCGAAAGTACAGTAAATGTTAAATGCACATAAAATCAACAGTGTAATGTTTGGATTCAGTCTTTTGATTTTATTAACCTGCTCATTAGCCGACGCCAATGGCGACAGCTAGTCTTACTGGGGTCTGACACATACCGAAAAATACATTACAGACAAAATACTTTACAATTTACATACTGTAAATGTAAAACATTAACATGTATTATGCGTGTGTGTGTTTGTGTGTGTGTGTGTGTGTATGTGTGTGTGTGTGTGTGCATCTATCAGTTACACACACATGTCAGTACATACACACAAAAAGTAGGTCACATGGGGGAGAGGCGTTGTGCCTTGAGGTGTTGCTTTATTTGTTTTTTTAAACCAGGTTTGCTGTTCACTTGCACTATATAAGATGGAAGGGAGTTCCATGCAATCATGGCTCTGTATAATACTGTAGATTTCCTTTAATTTGTTTTGGGACTGTGAAAAGACCCCTGGTGGCATTCTGGTGGGGTAAGTGTGTGTGTCAGTGCTGTGTGTAAGTTGACTATGCAAACAATTTGGAATTTTCAACACACGAATGTTTCTTATAAAAACAAGAAGTGATGCAGTCAGTCTTTCCTCAACTCTTAGCCAAGAGAGACTGGCATGCATAGTATTGATATTAGCCCTCTGATTACAGGGAAGAGCAAGATGTACCGCACTGTTCCGGGCCAGCTGCAGCTTAACTAGGTCCTTCTTTGCAGCCATATGACTGTGCAATAATCATGATAAAAATTGAACCTGCTGGAAAAAAAGTATTTATCACGGACAGACCTCTCCCCATCTTTACAACTATTGAATCTATATGTTTTGACCATTTCAGTTTACATGAACTGTTGTGTACTCGCCATTGGTCTAATAATTTTCCCATTATCTCCAAACCCTTTCAATTGCTACCATGGTTATTATGCTTTTCATATTTCTTCTGTAAGAAACATTTCAATTTAGCCCTATCCATACAGTATAGGCAAATTCCCATGAGTGTAAAAGGTTAAGTTCCTCGTAGATCCAGATATAATTGCTGCTACAATACAGCAGGGCAGTGACTGTAGAGATCCAGCTTTTACATCTGGTTTTATCTAAACGGATGACTCTAGTACAAAATGTTTGCACAGCAATTAGCTAGGCCCCTACATTATCAGTTCAGGTACTTTAGCAGTTATAATGGTCATTGTAATAATGTACTTTGTAAAGCTTCTGAGAATATCCTATTACTCCAACTCTTGTTTCTCCTGTACTCTCTGGTAGTGTGGTTTAGCTTTATAGATTGTTGAGATGTTGAGGTCCTTTGTGAGGTAAATATGTGCATATATTAAGATGCCGGTGTCGGTGAAGCTGCCCTTAGAGTCTCAGAATCAGAGAATCTCATTTCCATTATCTGCGTCCCAAATGGCACCCTGATCAAAAGTATTGCACTATATACGGAATAGAGTACCAATTGGAACGCAGCCTAGAGAAGAGGATAAGTCATAATACCACTGGCACACCTACAGCCAACCGACAGTGTATTTAAAAGCTGTCATCACAGCCAAGTGCCATGTGAAGCTTAAAAAACCCTGCAGGCAGACAGGCCAGGCTTGCACACATAACAGGCTTACAGGTATTACTGGGCCTTTTGCTAAATTAGTATACTTTTTAGTCTAATTGCTTTTGAGGGTTATGATTTTTTTCTTTTTTTCTGAAAATGGAAATGTCCTCTCTTTAATTATGAAAGGTAAATCCTCAGAGATTGATTTCTCTGTCGGTGCCGAAATGACTGGGTTGTATCAAAGGTGTTTGTATGCAAATTGGATGTGTCAGATCCAAGCAGTATGTGTTTACATTTACGTCATTTAGCAGACACTTATCCAGAGCAAGTTACAGTTAGTGAGTGCATACATTTTTCATACTGACCCCCGTGGGAATTGAACCCACAACCCTGGCATTGCAAGCGCCATGCTCTACCAATTGAGCTACAGGAGGATTTGTGAGCCATTGGAATGCTATTGGATCCTGCTTAATTGGGCCTGCTTTTTTTCTAGTCAGTCACATATAGGTAACTGACAAAATAAAGGAAACACCAACATAAAGTGTCTTAATAGGGCGTTGGGACATCACAAGCCAGAACAGCTTCAATGCACCTTGGCATAGATTCTACAAGTGTCTGGAACTCTATTGGAGGGATGTGTCACCATCCTTCCACAATAAATTCCATAATTTGGTGTTTTGTTGATGGTGGTGGAAGACAATGTCTCAGACACCACTACAGAATCTCCCATAAGTGTTCAATTGGGTTGAGATCTGGTGACTGAGACGGCCATGGCATATGGTTTTCTTGTTGCTGCCGGATTATTTCCTGCTGTAGCAAACTCGCTCAAAATAAGATCCTACCTCTGTGTGACATATACTGGAACTACAATGTCACTATTTTGACGTATTCTAATGAGACCATGTTGCCAGGTGAAGATAAGATTTAATTTGTGGATGTTTCTTGAGCCTGGCAGCCAATGTAATGGATTCTGAACAAAGAGCTAGAAACCAGAACAACACAGAGAATTCTGATCTCAGTCGCAGTTAACCTATTTTATTTAGCTGAAACTGCTTTTGTTTTAGATTTCTCTTTTTTAATCTAAAGACTCACAACTTGTTTTCAAAGGCAAGCCTTGACTATAGTGAGAGAGAAGAGGAGATTGAGTCTATGCGTAAGGTGGTATGTCGATGGAATCCAAAATCAATGCGATATACACAACACCTTCCTAGTATTGAGTTGCATCTCCCCCAACTTACAGGAGCAATTAGGTTTAAGTGCCTTGCTCAAGAGAACGGCAGCAGATTTTTACCTAACGGTTCAGGGATTTGAACCAGTGACCTTTCTGTTACTGGCCTAACGCGCTTACCCGCTAGGCTACCTGCCTCCCCAGGGATCACAGCTTTCACCTGGATTCATCTGGTCAGTCTATGTCATGGAAAGAGCAGTTTTGTACACTCATTGTATGTGGCTATGGAGAGGAATGAAATGCTGGTATGCAATGTGTGTGTAGTTCTGGTATGGAATGTTGCTGTAGAATGGTGGCTGAAAACTATGTGTCTCCCAGAATCATGACCTATGACCTTCTATCTCCAATATGCCACACATGTCTTCTCTCAACCGACTTCTCAACATTAATCTAACTGGAGAAACTAGGAACTGTGTACTTTGCCAACCTCTATATTATGTGGCTTTCTTGCTACCGCCCTTATATTTTGAGACTGAGTTCTTACATTCGATGCAGTTCATGAGCACATTAAATGTGATATATAGAAACTACGAAACAGTAACTGACTATATATTTCAGAATATTCACGACCTCATTGGCATAGTAAAGGCATTTAGCAGTTATAACCTTTCAGTCGGCCTGTTGTCGTGACGTGATTTACTTTAATGTATGACTGTTATTTATCGAATCACCTAACTATGTTTAATTGTCACTCGATTAAATTAATCATGTAACAATTAACTCATTAGGAATTTGGGGCACCACGGAAGACGTTGTTTAACGAGTTACCATCTCCCAAATTAAACTCTTAGAAGATATATATGTTATATATCGATAACAGTCACTTATCAAATAATTACCTCTTATCAGTCTCATTCTGAACGTTGCATAATCCTTTAACCTACAAGAACCCTAACCTTATTGATAAATCAGCAATACACAAATTGGCTTAATTATTTATTTACTAACTAACTAAATAATAACACAATACAAACACACACACACACACACACACACACACACACACACACACACACACACATAGGTTATTGATTACTGATGCCTAAATGACTACCGACCCGTAGCACTGACGTCTGTAGCCATGAAGTGCTTTGAAAGGCTGGTCATGGCTCACATCAACAGCATTATCCCAGAAACCCTAGACCCACTCCAATTTGCATACCGCCCCAACAGATCCACAGATGATGCAATCTCTATCGCACTCCACACTGCCCTTTCCCACCTGGACAAGAGGAACACCTACGTGAGAATGCTATTCATTGACTACAGCTCAGCATTCAACACCATAGTGCCCTCTAAGCTCATCACTAAGCTAAGGATCCTGGGACTAAACACCTCCCTCTGCAACTGGATCCTGGACTTCCTGACGGGCCGCCCCCAGGTGGTAAGGGTAGGTAACAACACATCTGCCACACTGATCCTCAACAAGGGGGCCCCTCAGGGGTGCGTGCTCAGTCCCCTCCTGTACTCTCTGTTCACCCATGACTGCATGGCCAGGCACGACTCCAACACCATCATTAAGTTTGCCGACGACACAACAGTGGTAGGCCTGATCACCGACAACGATGAGACAGCCTATAGGGAGGAGGTCAGAGATCTGGCCGTGTGGTGCCAGGACAACAACCTCTCCCTCAACGTGACCAAGACAAAGGAGATGATTGTGGACTACAGGAAAAAAAATAGGACTGAGCACGCCCCCATTCTCATCGACGGGGCTGTAGTGGAACAGGTTGAGAGCTTCAAGTTCCTTGGTGTCCACATCACCAACGAACTATCATGGTCCAAACACACCAAGACAGTCGTGAAGAGGGCACGACAAAGCCTATTCCCCCTCAGGAGACTAAAAAGATTTGGCATGGGTCCTCAGATCCTAAAAAAATTCTACAGCTGCACCATCGAGAGCATCCTGACTGGTTGCATCACCGCCTGGTATGGCAACTGCTTGGCCTCCGACCGCAAGGCACTACAGAGGGTAGTGCGTACGGCCCAGTACATCACTGGGGCAAAGCTTCCTGCCATCCAGGACCTCTATACCAGGCGGTGTCAGAGGAAGGCCCTCAAAATTGTCAAAGACTCCAGCCACCCTAGTCATAGACTGTTCTCTCTGCTACCGCACGGCAAGCGGTACCGGAGTGCCAAGTCTAGGTCCAAAAGACTTCTCAACAGCTTCTACCCCCAAGCCATAAGACTCCTGAACAGCTAATCATGGCTACCCGGACTATTTGCACTGCCCCCCCACCCCATCCTTTTTACGCTGCTGCTACTCTGTTAAGTATTTATGCATAGTCACTTTAACTCTACCCACATGTACATATTACCTCAACTACCTCAACTAGCCGGTGCCCCCGCACATTGACTCTGCAACGGTACCCCCCTGTATATATAGCCTCCCTACTGTCAATTTATTTTACTTCTGCTCTTTTTTTTCTCAACACTTTTTTTGTTGTTGTTTTATTTTTACTTTTTTTGTTTAAAATAAATGCACTGTTGGTTAAGGGCTGTAAGTAAGCATTTCACTGTAATGTCTGCACCTGTTGTATTCGGCGCATGTGACCAATCAAATTTGATTTGATTTTGATTTAATACAATGAAAACAGGTCCATAGTGGACTGGACTAACAATAGCATGAATGCTTGGGTAGAAGGAGGGTCAGAGTGGAAGGGAGAGACAGAGATTCAAACTATTGTGGTTACTTTGGAAACTACGCTCACAGAAATACAAATGCTTAAAACTCCACTAAATGCTCATTCGGATTCGAAATGCAACATGTATTTACATGTAGCTGTCCTCGATAGTTGAGTTGATGATGTAGGACTCTGGTTTGCCCACCAGAGATCCCAATGTCCTTGGTATAGTTTCTGGTTGTAGTTGTGGTTAGGATTGATACTTCAGATGTACCAGTGGTTGTCTAAGAGGGATCGTCCTTCCCAACTCGTATCTTTAGTGTATGTTCTCTCAGGGGTGCGTGCTAAGTCCCCTCCTGTACTCCTTGTTCACTCATGACTGCATGGCCAGGCACAACTCCAACACTATCATTAAGTTTGCCGATGACATAACAGTGGTAGGCCTGATCACCGACAACGACGAGGCAGCCTATAGGGAGGAGGTCAGAGACCTGGCCATGTGGTGCCAGGACAACAACCTATCCCTCAACGTGGTCAAGACAAAGGAGATGATTGTGGACTACAGGAAAAATAAGAGGACCGAGCACGCCCCCATTCTCATCGAAGGGGCTGTAGAGGAGCAGGTTGAGAGCTTCCAGTTCCTTGGTGTCCAACTCACCAACACACTAATATGGTCCAAGCACACCAAGAGAGTCGTGAAGAGGGCACGACAAAACCTATTCCCCCTAAGGAGACTGAAAAGATTTGGCATGGGTCCTCAGATCCTCAAAATGTTCTACAGCTTCACCATCGAGAGCATCCTGACTGGTTGCATCACTGCCTGGTATGGCAACTGCTCGGCCTCGGACCGCAAGGCACTACAGAAGGTAGTGCGTATGGCCCAGTACATCACTGGGGCCAAGCTTCCTGCCATCCAGGAACTCTATACCAGGCGGTGTCAGAGGAAGACCTAAAAATGGTCAATGACTCCAGCCACCCTAGTCATAGACTATTCTCTGTGTGACTGCACGGCAAGCGGTACTGGAGTGCCAAGTCTAGGTCCATGAGGTTTCTAAAAAGCTTCTACCCACAAGCCATAAGACTCCAGAACATCTAATCAAATGGCTACCCAGACTATTTGCATTGCCCCCCCCCCCCCTCTTTTATGCTGCTGCTACTCTCTGTGTATTATCTACGTCACTTTAATAACTCTATCTAAATGTACATATTACCTCAATTACCACGACTAACCGGTGCCCCCGCACATTGACTCAGTACCGGTACCCCCTGTCGCTATTGTTATTTTTACTGCTGCTCTTTAATTATTTGTTACTTTCATTTTGTATTATTTTATATTGTATTGTTTTGTGATTTGTTTTGGTATTCTTTCTTAAAACTGCATTGTTGGTTAAGAGCTTGTAAGTAAGCATTTCACTGTAAGGTCTACACCTGTTGTAATCGGCGCATGTGACGAATACAATTTGAATTGATTTGATTTGATTTGGGTTGAAGGAGGGTCAGAGTGGAAGGAGAGACAGAGATTCAAACTATCGTGGTTACTTTGGAAACTACGCTCACAGAAATACAAATGCTTAAAACCCCACTAAACGCTCATTCAGATTAGAAATGCAACATGTATTTACGTGTAGCTGTTCTTGATAGTTGAGTTGATGATGTAGGATTCTGGTTTGCCCACCAGAGATCCCAATGTCCTTGGTAGAGTTTCTGGTCGTAGTTGTGGTTAGAATGGTTACTTCAGATGTACCAGCTGTTGTCGGATCGTCCTTCCCAACTCATGTCTTTAGTGTAAGTTCTCTAGACGACTATACATGCCAGCTGCAGACTGAGATGATAAGGTCTAGTGCATTGTCTTCTTCTTCACCTCGTGTAGATGTTGAGAGTTTCAGAATTTCTCCATTTCAAACGTGTGGACTAACGTCTCACGTTTTCTGGTCTTTCTGGTCTAACCATTTTGTAACGTGTAACTTCAGCTTCACACTTCTTGGTCTTGTAGAAATTCAACCATTTGCAACATCCGGCTTATACCGTAGTATGCTTGGTCTTCCTTTGGTAAAGGAGTTGTAGTTTTAAACCATTTTGTAACGTTTAGCTCACGCTTCACGTCTGCTGGTCTTGTAGAAATTCAACCATTTGCAACGTTTAGCTCACCCTTCACGTCTGCTGGTCTAATGTTAATTTGTTTTTCAAGGCATTTAATGAACTTGGGGTAAAAGGGGTGTTCCATCATGTTTGTGCTCATCTGGGCGTGGCCACTGACTGAGAACAAATCAATATGGAAAACAATCATCTCATCTAGAATGCTAAAATCCCATTGTTATCTTCACGAAATTATTATTATACTTAATCATTAATTTTATACAACAATTAGATGTAATCCTCATAACTGGGAAGTGTACACCCCCAGAGATACAGTATGTTGTTCCACCGTCTTTAATGACATCACAACATAGTAACGAATTTGACATGATTGTTCTTTAAGTCGCCACCGACCATTTCCCACATTCTTTTAAGTAGGAATATTGTTTCATTATCCACTTTTGGATGTTGGAGTCTTGGCGGGAAGACTTCCTTTGTCTCACAGGGACATTCCCTCTCCCAATACAGCATGGCACGGAAAATATAGTTTCTGCAAGGAATTTACAACCGGTCATAAAACTGGCCCCGAGGAAAGGGGGTGTTAAAACCTTTGCCTAGCCGGCATCTTTGATCCTCAGCCCATGAGGGCAAGTCATTACACTGTCCATTTGAGTCAAAATCCGTTGGAGTGATTAAACAAAAACCCTCAACTTTTTACTTGTGGTGTCCCAAATGGCACCCTGTTCCGTATGTAGTGCACTACATTTGACCAGAGCCTATGTGACCCGGTCAAAAGTAAGCACTAAATAGGACATAGTGTGTCTTTTGGGACTCGGACACTGTGAAATTTGTTCGAAAGCTTTGCCTCAATTATATGGTTCTGCACAGCGGCTTGCTGGTGAGGATTACACTTGTCATCAAGGACCATGGCTTGGTTTAAGTATCCCTTTTTTCTTGAAGGTCCTTGTTGCAGTAGCTGTATGCTCTCAAAAGAATCCTTAAACCTCACTCTATATTTTCCTTGGCTTGCCTTTTCTTATTAAGGTCGAAGAGGATACCGTGTGCAAAAGTGTATACAACGTGGAAACTGGAGAGTTGGCCTCTGAAGTGAGAGTTCGTTTTTAGTGCTCTGGCTGAAAACAGCAGTGGTCTTGACACTTTGAAACTGTATTCCCCCAAGCGATCAATGTCAGAGACAAACACAATGGATTCTATAAGCTGAAATGTCTCTGAAGTTACCCATGTGTGTATGAAGGACACATGAACCTCTCTCTTGCATGGTGGTGGAGCGCCACATCCACAACTAGTCTTCCGTGTTCTGGAGGGATTATGCGGACTAGCATGTCAACATGCCACTCCTCAAAGGTGTTGCTGTGTTCTCGATCTGACAGGTAACACAATGCCGCGCCACATGAGCTGAATTGACAACTACTCTCTCCATTGTACTTTCATATTTGAAACCTGAAAGACTGTCAGTCGACAGGCCTCTGAGGACCCTGCCCCAGCATCTCAATGGATAACAATCAATCTCAAAGTTTTAACCCTTTCAAAGGAAACATCCAATAGATCAGATCTCATTAAGGTTAACTTAGATATCAATATCTTATTTAGATGGATTATTTTATAAGACTTTAGTGTTTCTTCTATATTCATTTAGCAATGATGGGAGCGTCGCCACTGCTAAATCGTTGCCGCTAAATCATTGCCGCCATTCAAAGAAAATCATTTTCAGGATGATAAAACATTTTCAGTGTAAACTTAAATGACTAAAACTAGATATAAAGTAATGTAAAAAAGGTAATGGAACTACAGTGGGGAGAACAAGTATTTGATACACTGCCGATTTTGCAGGTTTTCCTACTTACAAAGCATGTAGAGGTCTGTAATCCAGAAAATCACATTATATGATTTTTAAGTAATTCATTTGCATTTTATTGCATGACATAAGTATTTGATCACCTACCAACCAGTAAGAATTCTGGCTCTCACAGACCTGTTAGTTTTTCTTTAAGAAGCCCTCCTGTTCTCCACTCATTACCTGTATTAACTGCACCTGTTTGAACTTGTTACCTGTATAAAAGACACCTGTCCACACACTCAATCAAACAGACTCCAACCTCTCCACAATGGCCAAGACCAGAGAGCTGTGTAAGGACATCAGGGATAAAATTGTAGACCTGCACAAGGCTGGGATGGGCTACAGGACAATAGGCAAGCAGCTTGGTGAGAAGGTAACAACTGTTGGCGCAATTATTAGAAAATGGAAGAAGTTCAAGATGACGGTCAATCACCCTCGGTCTGGGGCTCCATGCAAGATCTCACCTCGTGGGGCATCAATGATCATGAGGAAGGTGAGGGATCAGCCCAGAACTACACGGCAGGACCTGGTCAATGACCTGAAGAGAGCTAGGACCGCAGTCTCAAAGAAAACCATTAGTAACACACTACGCCGTCATGGATTAAAATCCTGCAGCGCACGCAAGGTCCCCCTGCTCAAGCCAGCGCATGTCCAGGCCCATCTGAAGTTTGCCAATGACCATCTGTATGATCCAGAGGAGGAATGGGAGAAGGTAATGTGGTCTGATGAGACAAAAATAGAGCTTTTAGGTCTAAACTCCACTCGCCGTGTTTGGAGGAAGAAGAAGGATGAGTACAACCCCAAGAACACCATCCCAACCGTGAAGCATGGAGGTGGAAACATCATTCTTTGGGGATGCTTTTCTGCAAAGGGGACAGGACGACTGCACTGTATTGAGGGGAGGATGGATGGGGCCATGTATCGCGAGATCTTGGCCAACAACCTCCTTTCCTCAGTAAGAGCATTGAAGATGGGTCGTGGCTGGGTCTTCCAGCATGACAACGACCCAAAACACACAGCCAGGGCAACTATGGAGTGGCTCCGTAAGAAGCATCTCAAGGTCCTGGAGTGGCCTAGCCAGTCTCCAGACCTGAACCCAATAGAAAATCTTTGGAGGGAGCTGAAAGTCTGTATTGCCCAGCGACAGCCCGAAACCTGAAGGATCTGGAGAAGGTATGTATGGAGGAGTGGGCCAAAATTCCTGCTGCAGTGTTTGCAAACCTGGTCAAGACCTACAGGAAACGTATGATCTCTGTAATTGCAAACAAAGGTTTCTGTACCAAATATTAAGTTCTGCTTTTCTGATGTATCAAATACTTATGTCATGCAATAAAATGCAAATTAATTACTTAAAAATCATACAATGTGATTTTCTGGATTTTTGTTTTAGATTCTGTCTCTCACAGTTGAAGTGTACCTATGATAAAAATTACAGACCTCTACATGCTTTGTAAGTAGGAAAACCTGCAAAATCGGCAGTGTATAAAATACTTGTTCTCCCCACTGTATGTGCTTTTTAAATAAGATCATCTTTGAGAACTAACAAAAACTACACAGTCAGGGGGAATCTTAAATTCCCCAAATGTCATGTCTTAGGCCCCCATTGATTTTGTTATAATGTTTGAGACACTCAGATAGCATAATAACACAACATAAGCCAAGGCAAAATGTGTAGAATTGCAGGAAATTAGCTTTAAAACTGTTAAATGTTCTCCCTACCCCATGGCAAAATGTGTAGAATTCCAGGAAATGTGTAGAATTGCAGAAAACTAGCTGTAAAACAGCAAAAAAATGTATCTGCATTCAAAAGGAGGGCCTCTAAAATTGTGGGTTAGACCACACCAATCCTAGGAGAAATACTGGACTTGCATTTAAAAAAAACATGTATTGTAAGACTTTTAAAATAGATTTGAATGATGTGCATTGTAGTTGACACATATTGTTAGCTTCATAAAAGAGTAGAACTATGTCTAAGATATTACACCTGTTGACAGAAAAAAGATGAGGCTTAAGTATATTTCAGTAAGATTGTGTGTGTGTGAGTGTGTGTGTGTGTGTGTGTGTTTGTGTTATGCTGTTAGTCTCTGTACCTTCAGGAGGGACTCAAATGTATTCTGATGTTAGCAGGAAGCAGAGGACGGCAGCAAAGCAGAAAAGGCCACATAATCTCGCAGCTGCTTCTAAAATGGCACCCTATTCCATATGTACAGTAGTGCACTACGTTTGAGGTATAGGATGGCTCAGCTAGAGGTAGCTAACCCTGGGAATGCATTTCCTGCCACTCGTCACTTTCCTTAGGAAGATTCATAATTTCCCCCTCTCACCCTTCCATCTCTCTCTCTTATTATACTTTTTTTTATCCCTCCCTCCCTCTTTCTCCTCTCTCTCCTCTTTCTCTCTCTCTCTCTCTCTCTCTCTCTCTCTCTCTCTCTCTCTCTCGCTCTCTCTCTCTCTCTCTCTCTCTCTCTCTCTCTCCTCTTTCTCTCTCTCTCTCTCTCTCTCTCTCTCTCTCTCTCCTCTTTCTCTCTCTCTCTCTCTCTCTCCTCTCTCTCTCTCTCTCTCTCTCTCTCTCTCTCTCTCTCTCTCTCTCTCTCTCTCTCTCTCTCTCTCGCTCTCCTCTTTCTCTCTCTCTCTCTCTCTCTCTCTCTCTCTCTCTCTCTCTCTCTCTCTCTCTCTCTCTCTCTCATTCTCTCTCTCAACCTCTCTTATCTTCTTAATGTGAAAGAGATCTGATCTGTAATAGAGAATAGTTTTGTGGTTTTACACAATCCATTGTGGGATGTGTTTGATAGCAAACTGAAATGAAAATGAAAATGTATGCACTCACTAACTGTAAGTCGCTCTGGATAAGAGCGTCTCCTAAATGACAAAAAAATAAATGTAAAAATGTAAAATGTAAACTGGCCTTTTCCCAACTGGCTAAAGTATGTGACTGTTTTGACCACTGTATGTGTGATGCCATCAGTGCTCCTGAACCCCATGAGCCCCACTACCT